>NC_081547.1:8693199-8770150 GCF_901000735.1 Corylus avellana | reverse complement strand
CAAGTCTATCTGATGCGTGCACTCGAGCGCACTCGTGCTTGTGGGGTGCCTTCCTAGGGTGCAGGTGCTTGAGCGCTGATAGACCATGCTCGAGCGCTTATGCGCTCGAGCGTCTGTCTTCTGGGCTCAAGCACAGATACGTTCGAGCATAAAGCTGATCGGCTCGATCCTTAACTCTTAGGTGGCTTTTTCCATCATTGCTTTTCTCACATTAAATATGCAATTTTCCCTTAGCAACTGTAAAACACTAAAATCACAGAACTAACACAAAACATTACGTTATAATACGACTAAAGGATTAACAGATGCAAATTAAGGCGCTCAAATATGCAACATTTGACACTTATCAACAGGTATGTTTGACCAAATATAGTCCTTCCTAGAAAGATAAAAGTTAATTGAGTTAAAGAATTTCTTTTGATTTTGAGTGTAAATCTAAATGTTGAAACAAGTAGAAACTTTGGGTTTCAGATGAGGAGGAGAAAATTGATGTCAAAATGAAATTCAAAACAAAAATTGTAACATATGAATCAAGTATTTGGAGAATAATTTCTCACCAATAATTTCATGGGTCCAGGTTACTTCACGTTACAAGGAAGCCAAGTTGTTCAAATACTTAATTGTAAGTTAGCTCCTTTCTTTCCCTATCACAGCACTGTTATATATTGTATGCATGCTTCTCAAACAAAAAGATAATCTCGAGTTTTTCAAGCTAATCCTTAGGATGAATATGTCAAATCACTAATCAAGCTATATATGTGGTTGTAAAGTTGATGGATACCAAAGAACTAGGTGCTACAATCTCAATTGTCTTGGTTTTGTGCAAGTAAACAGTAGATTTGCACTTGGGGAGCCAATACTCAATAGGAATAACCATATACAATTCAATATGCACATGTCTATTTTCTGTTGAAAGAAATGTGTGTTGGTGTGTGTGTGCGTGGGGGAAGGAATCCTGACATTTTTGTTTTAAATTCATTTTATAGTTCATAATGAACTTCTCCAACTTATTTGCTTTAGAATATGGGAAATCGGTGGTTATGAAAGCAAGACTAGGTATTTGGATATTGGCCTTGCTCCCTCTTCGCGAATTTAGCAATTAGTACTACCCAAGTGGGCTGGGCTTAAGGTTGTAAGCGAGCCGAGCTAAGTTGAGCTTTGCCAAACTCGAACATGCTCATTTTGGAACACTAGTAAATGAGCCAAGGTCAAGCTCGAGCCGACCTAGGAAAACCTCAACTCGGCTTGGCTCGTTGGGAAGATTTAATAGCTCGAGATCGAGCTTGGGATCGACAAAAAAATAATTTTGAGCCAAGCCATCATGTAGCTCGATTCGGCTTGAGCTCGAGTAACTTGCTAAGGAAAAACCTTGTGCGAGCTCAAGCTAGGCTAATAACCGAGCCACTTGGCCTGAAAATGTTTTTTTTAATAAATCATCTTGACTTAGTTGAATCAATTATTGTTAAAAAAATTGATTTCTTCTCACCATTTAAATTTCAAATGGTTTAGCACCAAGGGCATTTTAGTGATTCCATTCACTACCCATTAGTTGGCAAACACTTAACCTACAAATGATTGGACCATCTAATTTATAGAAGTGTGAAGTTGGAGTGTTTGCTTCTTTTTTCGATGTGGGACAAAGACAAGACAAGGACAAGCATATGAATTATCTCCTCTATGAGTAATTCATCATCCCAACAAAAGACTGCAACCTAGTAGTAGACAGAGGAGGAGGCTTTCTGTACATAAGCATCACAATCCCCCAATGGCAGCAACAACAACACTTGCAACTAGTACATCCCAATCCCCAGTCTACCCAAGGATTGTTGCCAATGCATTTGCTGTGTAGAAACCCAAAAGAAACAGAAATATCTTCATTGGGAACTTCTTCCTAATCAAGTTCAACTTCTCCAATACAGCTGCACTCACAATTCTGCCCAATCGAGTGCGTCCCATGATTAGGGCATCACCATTCAATATATCAAAGCACATTGGAAGGAAATTCATACATTTGAAAACCAATTGACTTGTTCATATTCTTCAGTGCACTGAGTCAACCCTTTTTTTTCTTCAATATCACCTATACATCATCACTCTAGTTGTAACAACACAAATGCCTCACAAAATTCAACAATTTTGGAACTAGGAGTTATATACTATTCAATGAATCATATTGTCATTACATTATATAATAAGATATATTGTGTTATATGCATCACTTAACATTTAATATCATTGAATTTATTATACTATATCATATGATTATATAATAATACTTAGATCATATTATCATATAAAACTTAGATCATATGATCACAATCGTATGATCATTTGATATAAAGTATAATGATAATACATATCATCATATAATCTTATGATATCAATTCAAATGACAATACTTAATTTGTGATTATATGACATGACATACATTGTTATTCTTGATTATAATGCTAATCAGTTCATTTGCAATTATTCCAATCACATTGACATTGTATATGATATGATTGTATGAAACTATGAATAAAAGGATCAAGTGTAATAAGTTTTCATTCGAGTTCTAAATGAGTCAGGCGATTCACGACTTCAACAACTCGAACTCACAAGCCCCGTCGAGTTTAATTGAGCAAGCAGAATATGTATCACTAACTAATTGAGCGAGTTTCAACAATAGCGAGTGAGCTTGTACAATGTCAAGCTCAAGTTCGGGTCAAGCTTAACCGAGTGGGTATCGAGCAAGCTGTCGAGTGTGTCGGCTCAGTTATAGCCCTAGTTGGGGTGGAGAGATTGTCAACTCAGGAGAAAAGGGTCATCACACATCAACTCAAATAGGGAGTGGACATTTTGCGAGTGAAGGCTTTTGGAAAGCAAGTTATTTTTGCAATGTTCAATACATGGATGGCAGTGAAAAATTCAATGACGCTCATAAAGGTTTGGTAACAAATGAAACAAAAACTTTGTGCTATAGTTTAAGTGTTGTAAAACATAAGAATGTAGGCTTTGGAACCCATTTTTATTTGGGGGATCCTGGTTATTCAGAAATATCCCCTTAGAAAGGGAAGACGAAAAATTGATAGTATTAGTAATAATAAATCACATATTGGAAGGATCAAAAAGACATCACCACAACCTTTATCATCCACTATTTTTTTTTATTTTCAATAATATCCTTAATAAGTTGAAATTCGATCATTCCATAAGAGGCAAAAAATGAAGTTGATAATTTGAAATGTCAATTCAGTCAATCCTTAAATGTCAAATAGAGCTGATCAAAGTCCACAAACATTTAAAAAGGAAATAAAAAAATAAAATAAACAAACAAACTCTCTGTGCTATAGTGATACCAAAATGTTTAAGATCAACTAGCTAAAGATTATACAAATGTTGGACGAAAAATTAATGTGACCATGAATTGTTTTATTTTATTTTTTCAAATTGCGATTGTTAATATCGTTTTTGTTACAAATGATTTTATTTCATACTCTTACAAGGGAAGATTCTCGTACAAACACTACTAAAAAACCTAATGGACTCCAATCTACACCTAGAAGGGGATTGAATAGGTGTTTAGCAACAATATGTAGAATTAAAAATTAATAATCATGCAAGCATTCACCAAATATATATATGCAGTAGATCAATGAGACACAAATATTTGGTTATGAAGTTGAAACCTTTTGAAGAATGCTTCAAAAGTAAAATCACTACAAGGTAGCCAAATCCAATAAATCATTTTATAATGGGAAAACAAGAAAATACACAATGTCAATACTTACAAAACCTTTGCAACTAAAAATCTCGTATACTTGTGGTTTCCTCTATTCCTTGGGTATGGAGATGAACATGTGCTTATATGTATACTTACACCCTTCATGACAACAATGCGTTTTAAAGTCATGATGATCATGATCCTATTAGAACTCCTTAGTTACGCAAGCTTATACAAGAGTAGTATCAAGATGGGTTACATCTCGGAAAATTTGGTTTAGGGGAGCCAAAAGCAGACAATATTGTGTTAAACAAATGGTATCATAGCCATTGTCCAGCCTGAGATGGGGGGATCATGTACAAGTCCATGAAGGTCGCTAGTGGGCACTCGTTGGGATGTCAAGAATGGGCTAATCCCTTGAAGGTCGCTAGTAGGGATGATGGGTCCCAAGAGGGGTGCTTGTGGCATCCCACATTACCTTTGTATGGAAATGGAGATGTGCTTATATGTATACTTAACCCCTTCATGAAAACAATGCGGTTTAAAGCCTTGATGATCATGATCCACTCAAAACTTCGCAGTTAAGCGAGCATATGCAGGAATAGTACCAAGATGGGTGAACTCTTGGGAAGTCTCGTTTAAGGGAATTAAAAACGGACAATATTGTGTGTTAGTGGGGAAGGGTGTTACAATACTAGGCAAATGACCACTTGACTGCCACCACAGTAATTCTCCTAAAACCTCTTGAACATTTCTTCTATGTGATCTTTATTGGAACTCCGGTAGGCTTCAGTTATTTTTGCCATGAGATGAGGATACAACCTTTTACTCGAAGAGAGAATAATCCTAACACTCTATATCTGAAAAGCTCTCTTAGCACACATGATTCTCACATAGAATCTATATAGAATTCATGCTTAGTAGTTCCCTATATATAGAGTACAAGATTCCTTAGTCTAATAGAATACAAATTGTGAAGAAAAACTACAAAACTTAGTCGGCGTTCGACGTGGTCCTTTCTTGTTCAGACGCAACTAGGTTTCCTAGTGCAGAATACCCAAACACTATATAGGTGAGAATTCAAAAGAGACTCCCTATAAGGGTGTCTTGTTTCAACAAGGTCTAGACGAGCGTCTTTGTGAGGGCCTTGTTCGGACGAGGTGCGGATGAGATTTCAAACGAGCGTTTCTGTGAATCTAGAAATGATGTCTCGTCCGAACATGCTTGAGACGGCATTGTAGATGGGCATATTTTATCACTGAATTTGGCAATTAAAAATTTAATAAACTCCCCTTTTGGCAATTTTGTGACCAAATTCACAAGTTACATCAAAATAGATAAATCTTATTTCTTGAAACACTCAAAAAAATGTTAGGTTTTAGGTTGGCCTAATTCAATGAAATCTCTTGTAACGTTTTTTGTGTTTAAAACTTTATGGAAATAGCTCTGATGTCTTCAAGCTGTTTTTGGTGAAGTCTCTGTTTTCCTATTATAACGAGATATATAATGGGGAGTTACTGTTTCCTCATCAGGAGTGCCGTCAAAACGAGACATGTAACGAGGAGCTACTGTTTTCTCGATAGGAACTGCGTCAAGATGGAACATGTAACGGGGAGCTACTGTTTTCTCGTCAAGAGTTGCGCCAGGACGAGGATGTGACAAGAGTGAAGCTGAAGCTACTGTTTTTCTCGTCAATATAGGACATGTAACGGGACCGATGTTGGGCTCTCTGTTTTCTCGTCAGGTGGCACATTAAAACGGGACATGTGATGAAAATGAGACTTTTATCCTTCCAGTTATAATGGAGTAGCTTTCTCGTTAGAACGTGGAATTCTCAAATCTACGGATTTGTTCTTCCTGTCATAACGAGAAATGTATTCCGTTAGGACGTGAAGAGTAAAACGTCTCTATTATAATAGGATTTTCCTGTCACTGTTCAAAGCAGACTTTGGATTTTATTCTCTGAAAGCACTTTTCACTAAAGTCTCAATAGTTTCTCTTCGGGCGCGGTGTCTCGGGAGTTTTGTTCAAGAGAGGACGTGATATAACCTTGGACTATCCTTTGCTCTTGATTGTTGGCATGTTACCTTGTTCGCTTGTTGATAAAAAGATCGTGAGTTCGTGAGTTTGAAGAAGGAAGTCTATTGAAGGGTTGGTGAGAAAATGCACTCTGTGAAGATAGTAAAGATGGAGACAAGCTAAGATGCTTGTTATTCTTACTAAGTCTAGAGGTCCTCAAGGTTGTGAGTATTGTCTAGTCTGTAACTCTGAATCTTCATATAGTGATTTTATGGGTTTGGCTGCCCCGTAGTGATTTTTACCTTTGATGTGTTCAAAGGGTTTTCCACTTCGTAAACAAATCTTGTGTTGTGATTATAATGATTGTTTATATTCCACTATGCTTGATTTAATTTGTTGTATATGTAGTTCGTTGTTTTGATTATTTAGCAATTAGAGGTAGAGCACGATGCTAGTCATTATTTTAAAAAGATATCAAACATATGTGGAACTAGAATACCCAATGTAACAAATAATATAACAGATCTGAATAGAATATAATCATGAATAGCTCACCAAATTTGTTAGAATACAAAATATCAATCTTAGATGCAACAAGTATATCAATATCAAAACCATTTATGGTGTTCTATCTATTCCCCTAGTCAAACTCTCTAAACTTTCTCTCCCCCTTTATTGTCATGAAATGGCAAAGAGTGTGACAATTAGTCAACCAATAAACTTAAGGAAAGTCAGAGAACAACACAAACAAGATCGAAACGGCAAAATGCATAATGAATGAAATGCAAGATCATGATAAAGAAAATTTACTTCTCCCCCTCAATGTAAGCATTTACTCAATACATATATAATTGTAGTAAATCAATGAGACACAAATATTTAGTTAAGAAGTGAAAACCTTTAAAAGAACTCTTCAAAAGTAAAACTACTCCGAGGCAGCCAATCCTAGAAAATCAATTCACTATAGAAAAAACAAGAAATAGGCAATCCCATGTACTAGAAAAGAGAGCCACTTGCACACTACCGTCATAGTTCTCCCAAAACCTCTGGAATATTTATTCTATGTGATCTCCTTTACTAGAATCTCGATAGGCTTCGGTTATTTTTTATCTATGATGAAGACACAACCTTTTACTCTAATAAAGAACACCCTAATGTTCTATATCTCAAAAGTTCTCTTATCACACTTGATTCTTACATAGAATCTATATAGAATTCGTGCTTAGCGTTCCCTATATATATACTATAAGAGTCCCTAGTCTAATAGAATACTGTAGTGACTCAAATAATTAACTAGGCTTAGGTAGCTTGGTTAAAGGCTTAATTGGACTTTAGGTCGCTTGGAACAGTTGGAGGGGCATTTTTGGGAACTTCAGACTTTCTAGCTAAACATTCATGTGAGGGACCATGCGAATGTTCGCCTTCAAACAATACACGAACACTCGTGTGGGGACTGGCCGAACATTCGTTGACTTTTGGTTGACTAGTGGATATTGCCCGAGTGTAAAATGCAACCCTAAAACTGCTTGGGTAAATAGTACATGAACTATTAGATATTTTTGTCAAATATGTATCTGGCATATTTCGGTGATCAAAACATTGTAATTGCATTCCACATGTAATTTGGCAACTCTAGGTGTAGTAGGAGCACTTTGCAACACTTAAAGGAGAGGTTAGTGTTCTCCGTTTGCCCTCCACCAGAGGCTGCTATCCACAGGCTGAAACACTGATAAAGAACGCTCAGAATCCCATCTTCACAATTCATATTAAGGATTCACGTGTCATGAACATCTTTGCAAAGTTTCAGTTCAATCGGACCACAAACGCTCATCAATCGAAGCTGTTGATCAAGAGTGGTCAGAATTTTTGAATTCAGAGACACTTTGGAACAATTAGGGGAAGGCCGTCCATGACCGTCCAGACGAACACATGGGTGTCTAGACAGACGAAGCTTCGAGGAAGCTGCCGATGAAGTTAACAACGTTGAAAAATTGCCCGATACATTTAATGCAGTTTTCGATGCAGTTATTGCAGGACATCCAGATGGAGACTAGGGCGTCCGAACGGAGGAAGCTTCCATCCTGAAATTATCAAACCATGTGAGAAATAGTTAGCCGTCACATTGAATGCTCTTTGGGAGACATGACGCTGCAGCATTTAATACTAGGCCGTCTACATGAACCCTATGCCCGTTCAGACAAACTCAGGTCAAAGCTGCGTTGAATTTTCCCTGACAAATTTAATGCTTCTCGAGAATCAAGGATCAATGCCATAAATGCTAGCCCATTCAAATGGCCTCCCAACCTGTTTGGATGGCTTGTGGTCAAAAGTCAGCACCGTACATTAAAAGCTTGCCGAAATTGTCAAGATGTTGTCCATGTGTCACTAGGCCATTGCACCGACAAAGTCCGTCCGAACGGCCCAAACAAAATTAAATGCATGCTGAAGTGGCACCCCATTGTTGCCTATAAATTGAGCACTCATGTTGCTCATTTGGATCAAGGAAAACAAAGGGCAGAAGCATGAAATTGAGAGAAAAATTCTAAGTGCTTGAGTGAAGTTTTTCCTTGTGTTCTAAGAGAGGTTTGTTCAATAGCTCTTGTTTTTACATTCTAGGTTCATTTTAATTTGGACTTAGGACTAATGTTAGGTTTTCCACAGATTTGGAGAACTTGAACCCCTTGGTGGATTTATACGACCCGGATGAGTACGAACTCACATAATGCTAGCCATTTCTTTTTCTGCATTACACTACTATTTTGTGTATTAAACATGCATGTTTACAGCTCTCATTAAATACATTTTGCTACATCATGAACTCTATCATTTGTAAAAATTTGCTACATGACAAGATAATGGAATGATTAGACTTGTAAAAGCATGCATGTAAAATACGAACAAGACTAATTGCATCGTATGACATGATACACTGGTACATGCGGGATAATGGCCATGGGCTTACTACACATGTTAACTCTATGGTCAAATGTGTGTGTTATATGGGTCTTAGATCCAATGGTTATTTCATAACCGGCGCAGCCTTAACGAGGGAGTCACTATAAGACGTACATCATTAATAGCGTGGGCACCCAAGGTTGGACTCGGTTTGGCTGCTAGTGTTATGCACAATAGCGTACAATGATTGAGGCATCGACATTGTATTAGAGGTCCCTCGGGAAAGCGCCAAACCTGCTGAGAATGAGGAATATCTCGAGTAGACCATATAGTTGAACTATCATTGATTCTCATGATTATAGCATGTATTGATGAGTGCCAAATATTGCATATTTGAACCCTTTAATTTATATTTGTTAATCTTTTAGCTATGTTTTAATCTGATGTTTTGGGTTAGTTTTGTTTTTTTAGTGTTTTGTAGGTAGCTAAAGGAAAACTGCTGGTTTAAGATGAGAAATGCAGAGTTTTGAACAAAGTTCATTAAGGGAAAAGCAGCACCTATTCAGACAATGGAAACGCCTGTCTGGACAGGCGTGCGCTCAAACGCACTGATCACGCACTCGAGTACACTCGGGAGAAGCAAATGTGTTCGGACACAGAAAAGGCCTGTCCAGACAGTTCACTCATCAGATTTCATAGCTTCAAAGCCCAGTGTCGTTTTGAAGGCAAAAAGCCCTAGAAAACCCTAAAAATGGCTCTATAAATAGAAGAGACATCAGAGGAGGCTAGGGGGGCTGTAGAGAACGAAATTCCACCATTTTTCTCCCATTTAGTTTAGTTTTTCTTTAAGTTTAGGTTTTATTTTTCATAATCATGTGTAACTAAATTCTAAACTAAGGTTGAGGATGAAGCCTCATCAATGAAGCACAACATTGTTTTCATGTAAGTTAATATTATCCAATTTTATTGAGTTTTAACATTTCAATTGTTTTACTTCTAATCAATTTGTTGAGTGATTCTTAGATATCTTGTGTGATTCAAGGATACATTTGATGATTTGAGATAATTTCACATAATTGATTGCTTGATTTTTTATTTATAAAACATTTGGATATCCCTTGTGATTTATTCTACGGATACAAATGATGTTTTGATTTAAATTGGATATCTTTTGTGATTTACAGATACACTTGATGATTTGATTTAAAGTGGATTTCTTTTGTGATTTGTGTAAAGGAATAGATACATGGAATGATTTTGATTAACTCTTTGAAGCGAAAGTAATACAAACCTATGATTTTATTATGAGAACTTTGGATAATATGGATGAACATGGAACATGTTGCTATGATTTGGTGAGTGTGGATTCCAAAACCTAGTACTTTATCTCTTGATTTATTTAACTTTTATTTAGTTTATGTTTTCTTTTTATTGCAAACAAAAAATCAAATCTATTTTGGAACTAGGTTAGGATTTAATTAGTTTAGATATAATTTGTTCTTCAAAAACAGAATTTCCTATGAGATTGACCTCACACTTGCAATCCATTAACTGCAAACAATTTGTGCACTTGCGAGTACATTAAAATTTTCACAACAAGTTTTTGGCACCGTTGCCGGGGAATTGTTTGATTTTTTAAAACAATTTATTTCTAAATTAATTTTATCTTTCTACTAGTTATAGTTAGGATTTTAATTTTGCAATTTGATTTTTTTTTTTTTATTATTCTTGTTGCTATATAAAAAATAAAAAATAGAGTTTCTTTTTTTCTTTTTTCTTTTTGGCTTGTTTTGCAGCTTCTGACTGACCTTCGTCCGTACACTAACTCGAGTGCGATCAAGTGCAAGTGCAGCACGCTCGAGCGCACTCGTGCCATATGGAGAACCAGTCAACAGACCAATGCACAACAAACAGCACCTTCCGCATACCAATGTAAGTGCAATGGAGCACACACCTAGTACGCTGGAGCGCACTCGCAGCCAAGGCAGCATCTAGCCCAGTTGAGCGCACTTGTGCTCAACAACTTCGTCAACTCGAGCGCACCAGCGCTCAAGGCGGCACCACTGACTAAACAGTGTGCCTGCGCTCGATCCCATCTAGCTTGCACTCGAGTGCACCAATGCTGTGGGCAGCCCCAACAGACTGGCAGTAGCTGAATTTTGCCAAAATTTATTTTGGAAGCTTTTGTGAGTTTTTCAATTTTAGGTTTTGGTATTTTTTTTTTAGTTTTATGCTTCTTTGTTAGTAATAATTTTTGATTTCATAATTTTTGTTTTTGTTTATTTTATTTTATTTAAAAAAAAAAATTGTTTGTGTTTCATGTGAGATATGTGCATGCTAAAGAGTGAGAGTGAAGCATGAATTTTCTGTTTGATAATTTTAATAATTTTTCTATACAACATGCTTCTCCTAGTTGTAGGACACTAGCTCCTACCAACTACCCTCACAATTTTTACCCACATGGACCATGTTCACGCTGCTCCAATCCTTATCATCATATTAGCAATTGTTTTTACAACTCAGACTGAAGCAACCCTTTTGCTGATTTGGTGCAACCTGATTCCACTTGTGGTGGGGAACATTTTCCAACTGCTCACATCGATGACCTTGCTGGTAGAGCAAACCAACTCATGGCAGCTAGGCTTGCCCATGCCCAGTTTCCTCACACTTAAGCACCACATAAGTCATCTTCATATTGTTTTAATCCTTATCACTATGCAAGAAAGTGTCCATTCATAGATACTACATGATTGATGATGATGATGCTAGTAATTCTTATCATGAGCATGTCAAAGCTTATTTTTCCACCACACTTGGGAGTGAGGAAATTATGGATAACCATGAGGAGGAAGAAAAAGAGGAGCAAGTTGAGCACCCATAGCAAATTGAGTCCCCAGCAGATAGTCCAAGGACAAGAAAGTGAGTACTGAAGCTCCTTCCTTCTTCATAGTCTCTCTTGAGACACATCATGAACCCAAAGCTTCAGCACTTCAATGCCTCAAAGAGCCATATTATGTCAAGATCTTCAAGGACTTATGCACACAAGCGCACAAATTTGGGAATCATTTTCCTAAGAAAATCCTTCAAAGCAAGCAAATTGCCTACCTAAGATGGTAAAACATCCTTCTAGAGTGCTATCAAATTTTAAAGAAGAAAGGGTGGAAGGAATTGGTTGGACATCCAAGTAATCGGGGAAAGTACGGTAATTTTTAATTTTTTTTTTTATTTTATTTTTCGCACTTCATTTTTTTATTTCTTTTTCCTTTTTCATTTTATTCTTGTCATTTTATTTTTGTTTCTAATAGCAATTAATTGTTTGATGTTTGTTTCTATGAGAAAATATTGCTATTGGTTTTGTTGATAGGTGTTTTGGTGTTTATGTTTGGGGGACGCCCTAGCCTTTTTCACACTCAGTTGTTTCCTTACTGCGGGTAATGTATTTCTATACTACACATTGAGGACAAAGTATAATTCAAGTTTGGGGGTATGGAAAGACACTCTGTCTGTTTGTTTGTTTTTATTTGACTGTTTGTTGTAAAATAAAAAATAAAAAATAAAATAACAAATAACAAATAAAAAAAAAAAAATTTGCTATGTTATTGTTAAGTATGAGTTAAGCTGTAACTGTGGTTTGCATTTCATTGGTTTCTTTAAAGTGTTGAACTCATAATGGTTTGTGACAGCTGCCTTACCTTAACTTAGATAAAGGCTTTGTATTTATAGAATATTCAGTTACACAGGACATTGATGTATAGAGTATAAATATATGTCTTTGTGAAAGCTGTTTACATATGACAATTAAACTATACATTAAACTCATCTTTGGCTTGTTGAGTAGTGTGCTTTTCTTGATTTGAATCCTCTTTTGTTTTGCTAGCATGAGATGATGTTTCAAACATATCCTTGACAAAATAGAAGTATTCAAAAAATATAAGAGAAGTTTGCAACTTTGTTTTTCAATGGCAAATACAAAAGTAATTAGAAGATGCATATTTTTCTTGCTAGCCCTATCTTTTGTCCTGAGTGATAGATTTGTTGGTGGAAGAAGGATTGAGAGCAAGGAGAGCAAAGAGTTAGTTAAGCATAATGGAACTGTCAAAACTATTAAGGTCATAATGAATATATTACATCTTTTTTAATTTTTAATTTTTATTTTGATTCTAGAAAATCTATTCCTCTCTTCGTTTTCTTTTTCTTTTCTATGGCTATATATATTCAGGCTTGCTTATTCATGGTCTAGTAACTATTAAAATCTTTGCAGGGTAAGGATGGTGACGTAATAGACTGTGTTGATATCTATCAACAACCTGCATTCAACCATCCATTACTCAAGAATCATACTATACAGGTTTCTTTATTGTTTCTCCTAACCCTAGTTGATGTTTTATAGTGCTATGTAGTTGCTTTATTATTGTCTCAGTCGTTCTCTTGCTTAAACAATTTGTATAATTGAAAATATAGTTAAAATTTATACCCAAAAAGTTTCTATTTTTTACAATTTTTCTTCTTTCGGGATGGGGGTGTTAAAACAAAAATAAAACAAACAAAACAAAAATGGAAAACAAAGAGCTTTACTGCCCATGGATGTCAGTTAACTCAATAACTAGGTTTTTTTGTCATTGCACAAGAGACCTATATATGCTTGAATCTTGCTAAAAGGTAATACTATGCTTGAATCTTGCTAAAAGGTAATGCGATAAACCACATTTTATCCCACAACTATCTCACAATGTTGACATGGCAATCATAACCAACTTTTGAATCAATCCCTGTTGAAAAAATAATAATAATAAATAGAAAAAATATGGGTTGGTTCGCACTACCACATGTTATTTATGAGATATAAAAATTTAGTTTATAAGATTACTTGTTGCTTATATAAACTAAAAGAAAGATGGATCTTGATGATGTTGTGATAGGAAGCTAAACAAGTTAATAATTTTCCTATCCTTTCAAATGCATCATTTTCGAGATCAAAATCTATTTAATATGATACATGTAAGAAATTGTGGCTTTGGCTTTTTATTTGGTCAATTGAAGACTAAGACTAATTATAGTAATTTGTTTATGGTTAATAAGATGGAACCCAGTTCCATTCCAAATGTAACAAGTAGAGCATTCAACAATGTCGAGTTGTCTCAAGGTTGGCTTGAGAATGGAGAATGCCCTGAAGGAACAATCCCAATTAGACAAACTCGAGAAGATGAATATGATGTACATCGTGCTATACCCCCAGTTGCACATCGGAAAAAGTTTAATATCAGCCTTGATTATGATTATAATCGTGGTCACGAGGTATATCATATATATATATTTTTTCTCCTTTTTACATATGAATTAGAAAAATGCTAAGGGTACTAAATTTTTACCAAGAGAGGCTTACCATATTGATGTGTAACTCATTCATATGAATTATTTTTCAAATTAGTACGCTGTAGTTGATCTACGTGGTGGTAATTACTATGGAGCACATGCATCAATTAACGTATGGAACCCTGCAACATATACTGGGGAAATTAGCATTGCTCAAATATGGCTTGCATCTGGTCCTAAGAACCTAATAAACACCATTGAAGCTGGATGGCTGGTAAGTTTGATCGATAAAAACATCATTAAGATTAGCAATTGCTTCTGATTTTGCATGTTAATTTGAATGTTCAAGCAATTAGAAACTTTTGGATTTCAAAAGTGGGGGAGAAAATTGATATCATAATGAAATTCAAAGCAAAAATGTAACATATAAATGAAGCATTTGGAGGATAGTTTCTGATCAATAATTTCATGGCTTCAGGTTAATTCACGTGACAAGCAAACCAGGTTCTTCATATACTGGACTGTAAGTTGGATAATTTCAATTCCTTCCATGATATAACTTAAATTTGCATATATTGGACTGGTCGTTTGTTGCCACTTAAGGGTTTGGGCATGGTTGAAAGGTATTTTGAATGTCATATCCCTGTTTGTGTCCCTCACATTGAGGATCCGGGTAGGGTTTAAGGATTTCAAGATAGTCATGCCCCATCTTATACCTGCTATTCGGAAGCTTGTTCTGTTTATGGAACCCTGCATACACTTACCGCCTTTTACGACAGCCTCAGTTAGCCCTTTGGGCCGGATCACTTATTTTACTCATTTCCAGCTACTTTTTGGGTAGCACTGTCGCCTTTTTTTTTTGAAAAAAAAAAACAAAAACAAAAAACAAAAAAAAAAAAATTTTTGCAGTAGGAATCCCCATCAAAACACTATTACATATTGCATGTATGTTTGTCAAACCACTAATCAAGCTATATATGTGGTTTTAAGCGTGATGGGTACCAAAGAACTGGGTGCTACAATCTTGATTGTCCTGGTTTCGTGCAAGTAAACCGTAGATTTGCAATTGGTTCTCCCATTAAGCCAGTCTCAAGCTACAACTCAAAGCAATATGAGATAGGGATAACAATATACAAGGTAATATGCAAGGATTGGGATTCTTGACATTTTTGTTGTAAATTCTCTACATATTGCTCACTAAATTCCCTAACTTATATGATTCAGAATAAGGGACATTGGTGGCTACAAGTGCAAGATCAAGTACTTGGATATTGGCCTCACTTAATCTACACATACTTGGCTAGTAGTGCTACCGGAATTAGCTGGGGTGGAGAGATTTACAACAAAGGGGAAGGGGGACATCATACATCAACTCAAATGGGAAGTGGACATTTTCCGAGTGAAGGCTATGGAAGAGCAAGTTATTTTCGCAATATTCAATATATGGATTACACAGGAAAATTCAATGACCCTGATCAAGGACTGGTAGCATATGCAACAAAACCTTCATGCTATAGTATAAGTGTTTCCAACAATAAGAATGGAGGCTATGGAACCAATTTCTATTTTGGGGGTCCAGGGTATTCACCAATATGTCCGTCTTAGAAAGGGAAGAAGAAAAACTAATAGTAATAAATCACAGATTGGAGGGATCTAAATGTCCTCAAAAGAATGTTACCACAACCTGTACTGTATTTTCAATACTATTTTTAACTAGCTTATAACCCGCGCAATGGGCAGGATTTTTTATTACAAATGAATTATAAAATTTAAAAATATTATAATCGTACTTTTCATAAGTATTATGAAATTTACTTTTCATAATTGCAAGAGAAAAACTTGAATTTTGCTTAATCAAAACATTAATATAAAATTAGAAAGAATCTATAATATTGTTGGTGTAATACTTATTAGATTTCAATACAAATAAAACTCAAAATTATGAACATTCGAAAAAGTACTTTGGTTGTAGAAAAAAATATGCGCGAGATTTTTTGTTATAATTTAATTTAAAAATTTAAACATATCTCTATCGAACTTTTTATTATAGGTTGTAAAAAAAATAAAAAAATTACACCTTTTTAAATATAAAGACATACTAAAGGTTATACACCAATATACTACTCAAGATAATAACACACAATCATACACAAAACATTGGATAAATGTATAAGTAGCATAAAATTTTACTATCATAAGGCATTTAACTTTAATTAGTTTAATCCATATAAATTAAAACACGTTAAAATCTTTGTTCCCATATGTATAGTTTAAAATGAAAAATATAAAAGAAAAAAAAAATAACGAAAAGAAAACGTGGATTGTGATTATCAAAGCATTAATAAAAAGTTAATAAGAATTAATATTATTCATCTTATACCTATTATATTTCATACAAATTATAAAAACCCATATACTTATGAGCCTTAAAAAAAGTACATAGCAAAATAATAAAAGATATTTCAGTCAACAATGCAATCAAATAATCATCTCACATTATATTTAATCTTAATTATCTCTTAGGTATTTCGAAATTCTTTTTTTTTGTATAATAATCAAACAAAATTTTGCCTTCTTTTGCTTTCAAAAGCATAAAAAGTATTTTAAGAAAATATCTGAAAATCATGGTAAATCATACAAATAAACAAAAAATCTCATAGGCGAATAGGTCTTAGGCAAATATCAAAGATCCAAAGTTCATCAGACCACCAAAAATAATAGGTAATCCACCCGAGAAATATAGCAATAATTATTGTGAGTTTCACGAAGCTGGAGGCCACTACACAGAAGGATGCATAGCACTAAGGCTATTAATAGAGAAGTTCATCAAGGATGGAAAGTTGAGTCAATTCTTGGGGGGTTGGAGGGATCAACCAAGGCATGACTGGGACAACCGTACTCGGGAATACCGTCCACGGAACCACTCGCGCAAGGATGGAGGAGGCCGGGAAACCATCCCCGGGAAGATGAACCCTGGGAGCATGGTTATAGAAGAAGAGAAAAGAGCCGGAATTGTTATATCGAACAATTAACGATTTTATAAACTAATGGACATTAAGAAAAAATAAGTCCCAAGATGATCGTTGTGATTTTACACTTTGGTTTGGACATTGAAGATATAATTGCTCGTAAGATGCTAATCATATATACAATTAATAATTAATATACAATATATACAATTAATAATTAATATACAATTATATATTAAAAAAAAAAAAAAAAAAAAATGCAATGAAATTTTTGATTAATAATCTTTATGCCTCTTAAAAAACCAGTTTTTTATTATTTTTTATTAAACGACTAAACCCATGCAACTTAAGTTCTTTTGAACCGGTCTCTTATTATTTTTGATTGATAATGCAATGAAATTTTTTTCTATTTTGTTTCTACATCCTATCGTTTAGTTCATCTAATTCAACTATAACATATAATATTATTTTATATACATATTAAAGTGATTAAACGTAATAGGGCAAGACTTCCAGGCGGTAAACTAGGTTGAAAGGTTGAGATTGCCTAAGGGTTTTTTAACCCCGTGAAATCACAAAAAAAAAAAAAATTGATGGAAATTTATTCCGTTTTAACTCTCGTTATTTTTTTTTTTCTATCCAAAACTTCTTCTCTCTCTATTTTCTCACCATACCCAAAATAGACCGTTTTGTTTGCTTTTTCTACCCAAAACCGGCACTCCATTTTCTTGCATCCCATCCCTAGCAAAGTTCTTCTACTTCTTCTTTTTCTTCCAATTGTCCTTTCTTTTTATTCTGTTTAATTTATGAATGATAATCATTTCGTGTAATTTTGATATATGATGAGCAAGATTTGATTTTTAGGGGGTAGGATTTGGTATTATTCCTCGTTTCGGTCAATCAATCTCAATCTTAATCTCTTCTTGATAATCTAAAGGAAATTCTATCTTCGGTAGCTGAGGAGGAGGCCAAGTTTTTAAATTTTTTATTTTCTTTTTAGCTTTATTATCATACTCACAAAGTATCATTAGCCTGAGAATTGGTTAAAAGGGATACTGGGTTTTTGGGGGGTGGAGGAGGTAACCTTTTGTTTTGTTCTTATCTTTAATAGTTGCTTAAAGCTATATGGGATTGGGGGAGGAGAGAGCCTTCATTCTCGTTGGCACTCCAAAGAAGAAGAAGAAAGAAGAAGATTTGGTACATTTTGGGTATTATTAGAAAACAGAGAGAAGATGTTTTGGGTAGGAAAAAAAAAAAAATTAAACGGAATAAATTTCCGTCAATTTTTTTTTTTTTTGATTTCACGTTAGTCTTTGGGATAAAAAAACTCTTACGCAATCTCAGCCTTTGAACCAAACTACCGCAGATATGCGGTAGTTTGGCTCACCGCATGTAAGCCTCTTCCAACATAATAATACATAATAATTTGATTTGTATCATTTGTTTCCTTATTTAATTTTGACATTAATAATTAATTTTTTGAATAATTTATATATGGAAAACTCTTCAAATATAATTAAACGCCATTAATTACCTTAATTTAATGACCGATTTTTTTAAGTAAAAACCGGTTCACTCTTAAAAAATCGGTTCACAAATTATGCCTTAAAAAGCCGGTTTAGCATTAAAATAAAAAAGGTTCATGCCACATGTCGCAATATTAAGATACTTCCGAGAGTGATCCGGCTTTTATATATGAGAAGTTGAAATTTGGTCATTGCATAAGTTTTTGTTCTTACACCTAAGGCTTCATTTGTTTTGGCGTAAAATTTTTTTCGTAAAAGGTTGTTATTATTTTTTATTGTTTGGCGTGCCATAAAATATTGGTCAATCTGAAAATGATTTCAATTGACTAAAAAAAATAACATTGACGAGTCGTAAAATGGTTTACGCTTCTCATTTGAGTAAGCTATTTCTCTCACAATTTCCAACCCAAATTGCAAACAATATGAGTAGGCAATTGCCCTGAATCATCTCAATCCCACCGCCAAATTCTTTATATTTTGACACACTCTTTTCCTTTACGACTCCTATTCATAATGAAGATAGAAGAATACAAAAAAGTTATACTTGCATTTGCATTTGACCACTTGATGTACGATGAGAAGGCTGAAAGATCATTTATGGCAAAGAATGCTAGACTTAGAAAGATTTAGTTGGACAAATTTTTTCAACAAGCATGGATATTAAAATTTGCGTATTATCGATATGTGTCCATTAATTTATTATTATTATTATTATTTTCAAATTGTGATTGTTAACTTCATTTTTGTTACGATTGATTTTATTTTACACTTTAACAAGGGAAGATTCTCATACAAACACTACTTTAAACGTGGCACACTACAAGTTCGAACACCCATCAAACGAAACTCTTTAAATTTGATACAAGGAGGTGTGGCTCTTATGCCAATTGATGAGGGAAAGTATGGCTCTTGTGAAACCCCGAAAAGTTAATTTCACGATCCAAGAAAAATGCTAACAACATTTGTGTTGAAGTTAAAAATTGAAGCTCTTTGAAATCACTTACAAAGCTCAATCTCACATATTAAGGAATCGTTGCTTGACTTGGCACCCATGCAACATGTTCATAATCCACCTACCTAATGTGGAACCAAAATTTGGGGTATCACAATCTCCTGCGCTCAAATCTTTGATGATCTTTGATGCTATCATCATGGTTTACATCATGATGTTACTAGGTTTCTCGAATAACATTTGTAACAATCAAAGAAAAACACTTACCACATCTACACAATTACTCTAAAAGGACTAGTCAAAGTTAGATTGAAGCTTCTTGAAAAAATCTATAAATCTCAATCCCACATAATAAGGAACCAATATGAGATTAGTACCTATGGAACACCTTCATGATCTACTCACCCCAATGTGTGACTAATTTCTAGGGTATCATAGTTAAGTGACAGAGACATAGATGTTGAGTAGCTCCACCTAGATCTTTAGGGCATTGTATTAAAGCCTAAATCCTGCATACGAACATTGATACATAGTGCTTTGCTTTCACATCATATTTAAGTATGCTATTAGTCTTAAGTTTTAACCTTAACGAGTGATTTGATAAAAGTTAAACCCTGCAATATTTTTCGCCTGATTTCTTAAGAAATTAATTGTGATGCAGGTTTGCCTTAATTGTCTCAAATAAAACCAGTAAATATTCGCTGGTCCGTGGTCTACCTGCAATCTTTATTTTATTTTTGATCAAGTTGGAAAAGGGTTGCCTGCATAAGGAACATATGATAACAGAAGAGTTCAATATTGCCAGTCAAAAGAATTTCTGTGACTGAATTTTTCTTCTGAATACATAAATGGAATAACAAGGCAAAAAAGATTGTTTTTCAACCTTTCAAAAATATATTTACAATATTAACATGTGTGATCATAAACAAGATGATTTACAGATACAAAATTCTCAAAGGAGTATGACAAAATAGTTGATTCCCGCCAACTACTAATCATAATTGTTTCCTCTCTTCCTGTATTGACCGAAAAATCCGGAATGCTGATTCAGTTGCTGATCTTGGATTATGAGGTACAACCTTAATAACTTGTGTCCGATTCTCACTAGTTTGCACATTTTGATCCATTAATGCGTGAGCTGTGGGTGTTGTAGGAAAAAGAGGAAGTGCATCATCTCCTTTAGCCCTGTAAGAGGGGCTACTTGCTGCACTTCCCTGTAACTCACTCTCTTTTGATGCTGGGAACTTGCCAGCATGACATGAGATTACTCGAGTTACCTCGCTGGACATGTTACATGAGCTTTGCTGGGGTATGGTGAAGTTGATGTCCCCAATCATCAACTGATTGTCCGGTCTATTCGACTGAGCTCCAGCAAACGGGCTCGTTTCCTCGACACCTGAACTGGATACAGATTGATTCATGACTGGGAGACCATACAGTGAAAAGTATGTCTGGCCTAAAGGAGGCGTGCCCGGAAGAATGGGAGCCGGAACACTATAAACAGTGTTTAACATGAAAGCTGAAGTTGGAAGACATGGCCCCGTGTAGGGCTTGTAAACAAGTCCTTCAGATGGAGACATTGCAGGGACTAACCACTGGTTTCCTGGTGGTGGGTGGAAACACCATGGGGCTGGTTTGGTGCTGGTGGTCAAAGGAGTTAAAGCTGGATTTGCTAAATGAAGCCCATCATTTGATTGGTGGGTAGCAAGTCCCTTGCTGTTATCATAATTGACAAAAGGAAGGGGAAACTTTCCAACTGCACTTTCATCTGTATATTCATCATCTTTGGGGTTTGACTTCATAGAATCATCATTGGCTTTAACAATCAGGGGAGCTGGTGGTTCTGCAACATACTCAGACACCAACTTCTTAACTGGAGGAGATACTTTTGTTGAACGCTTGCCCAAATAAAGGTTATCTTCAAGCAATAGTTGCGGTGACCCAGCCATCATTCTTTGTACCTGTTTCATTTGGAAGGAGTAATATAACTCCTTTTCCACAGAGTGAATTGAAAAACAGGAAAAATACGACCACATCTAATCGAAGAAGAAACGGCTTAGCAATTTGAGCAGGCAATGACCAGCTTACCTTAATCAGTCTATGCAACTCAAACACTTGCAGTGCGAACACTCTTTGTTGACTGAAAATTAAAACACAAGAGTTGGATCAAACACTAAATAATTTTCAATCATAAAAAGTTGGAACTGAAACATATAAGTTTTAAAAATAAAATGTTCATGGAAAAAGTAGAAGTAAACCAAATGGAATCAACTTTATGGTCTAGTCAAGAGCAACAATGAATGATGAAAGCACAAAAGAAGGAAAAATTAGTTTGGTAAAAACAAATAAAGAAGGACAAGTGTTCATCCAAAAAAAATAAAGAGAAACAGAACATCACTGATTGACAGAAGAAATTGTTCTTGATTGCCAAACCCCCTAAAACGAGAACAGCATCCGATCCATAAAAAAGTGAGAAGCTGTAAACAACAAATCCCAAACTGTGACCTCAAACTTTACTCATATGATACCACTCTTAACAAGACTCTGGCCTCCTTGGATCCGCTTACTCTTAAAGCTGGAGATAGTTTAGGATAAATTTTAATTATCTACCTCTCTTTTTACACCATTTTCTTTGGATTCCCAAAGTCTGGCTCTTTGTTTAGAAAAGAAACAGGAATCAAATTTTTTCTCGATGTTAATGGGTTCTGAAGAATAAAGAAATAAAAAGACACAATTGAAAGTGTAGGATAGGGGAAATTCATTGGAGAAGTGATGCTTTTCCTTTGCAACCCTTAATGATTTGTTCAATTTGCACTGTCATTGTATCTCTTTATTCTCCTTGCATCTTATTGCAGTGCTTTTCTCCTTGCATCTTCTTGTTCTTTTTTAATAAGTAATCGAAATGTCATTAAAAGCGAAAAGCGATATCCAGGTACACACGAAGTATACAAGAGAAACATTTAGTTAGAAGGAGAAAAAAGAACAAGAAAATCATGAACACTAAGCATCAAAGGAGTTAGAAATGCAGCTGTCAAATACAAAGAGTATTAAAGAAAAATGACTGAAGTTCCACCAACATCCTCTCGCGGTCCTCGAAACTCTATAATGTATTTCCTTCCAAAGGCACCACAAAAGACAAGAAGGCACCATCTTCACAATCTAACAACTACCACCAGTCCGCCAACAAGCAAATTAGTCAACTAACCTGTCTAGGCATAACCTAAGACAACCCAAAATGATTGAAAGAAGTATTCCATAAGGCACAAGCAACCTCACAATGGAGGAGAAGATAGTCCACATTCCTCTTACACATACAACACCTATTAACCACAATGACATGCCACTTCTTAAGGTTGTCCATGGTAGGATTTTCCGTAGGGCTGCTGACTAAGCAAAAAGAGTCACTCTCAAAGAAATCGTAGTCTGACAAATACTCTTCCTCTTCCAAGAGAAAGAAGGACACTATAAAAGGAGTTAACAACAATCCTTTTTTGGAGGGGGGCCCATCAAAGCTTGTCTTTATTTTCCCGTCTCACTCTAACTAAATTGACCTTTTGGATCCAATAAATTCAAAGGTGAACAAAGTGGGATTAGGAAATGTGTGGCAGTAAAATGGTTTTTGCAACCACTGTTGCATGCTTTAGTTTCGAGTTATTACCATATTCAAACTCTTGTTTAGTAAATTCAAGATCTCTGTTACTATAGCTCTAGTATTACCTCTACAAAAAGTTGAGTTAGCCTTGTCGTATCTTTAGAAGGCTAGGAGGAAAATTGAAATTTTAATATTTACCATCAACCAAAAGAAAAAAAACCTTCAATTTTTTCCTAAATGAAAAATGGGATTGCTTTCCTGCTGCATTAGAGGTTGGTTCAACAGTCAGAAAACCACTAAAGTAGCAGGAAGCAATCACATTTTTCATTTAGAAAAAACCACGATTGCCCAAAACACGATCCAAATATATGTTCAGCAGAACCACGAATGCCCATAATAAGGTAAAGCATGTGAGAAGTAAAAAGGTCTGTTCAAGGGAGAGGGAGAAAGTGTTTCATGTGCACAAGAAGTCAAAAGATATGGGATGGGCATTCTGGTCATTTAAAAAAAAAATACCACATTCCCAAGCCAAGGGCATGTTGGATTCCCACCTCTCTAGAAAGGAATCCACATTCCCAGCAAAAGGCACTTGGGAGGGAATCCACATTCCTTAAGTGCAGACAAAAAAGGTAAGCTTTTAGGATTTGCAGGAATCCTAACAGATTGCGTTCATCCAAACGCCCCATAAATGTTACCAAAACCAAGAATACATTAGAATGAAGTAGACACATCAAGTATCAAAACTTTCTACAAGTTGAGAAGTATGTGGAACCATTTATGGATATTCTTCAAACCAGACCACAAATGACAGAAAACAGATTTCAAGTTAAAGAACCCATTAGAAAATAAAAAGAGTCAATTGTAGGTACACCAATCAATGCATATTAAGAGAAATTGATAGATCAAATCTTATCTTAATATGGTTGCAAATTAATATGAATAAACTACAACTGATTCCATATTTTTGACACAGATGAGCACAAGTAGATGTACATAGCAATCAGCAGGTAAGAGATACTCACTTGACAATAGCGCTTCTGGCTTTCCAGAATAGTTTCTCACCTATCACTCCAACAACATCATCAGGAGAAATATCCACAGCCAACATAGTTTCCACCATGTCGGCATCCGAGACATTGTCATGTCTGTCTACCACTTGTACAGATCCACATCTCTTGTCTTCACAACACTCACTGCCACTTACGAACACATTAAGACTTCTATAATCATCTCCAAGTGATGGCCTTGAACATGATTTGCTTCTCAGCTTTGAAGCATTTTCCATGGGAACACCTATTCTGGGTACTACCATATCATCTCTGGCAGCTGTTCTGTCTTTCACAGCCACATACGCTTGTTGCGACTGTGCATTGGTACCTTGCAACCTGTTCAAATTATCTACTGAACTGCTTCTATTTTCTCGATCGGATGATGCAAGTTTTCTCTTTAATGATTCAGAATTTTTAACTTTAGTTGATGGGATTGAGGATGTATCAACCAAATTATTTCTAGATGACGTGATTGAAGCAGACCTTTCCACAGGGTCCTGATTACTAGGAGACACTTTTGAATCTTCTCCTGTTTGCTTCCTCAAAAATCCTATTGAATTTAGATCTATGGTGCCATCACCATTTATATTCTTGTCACAAACATTTTGATGTTTCACCAAAGAGCTTAAGCTCAAGCGAGGGGGTTTTTCCCTACCTCTTCTGTACTGAGAGTTGTCACAATGTGGAGTTATTCCTTGACCAGTAGTAGGAACTCTACCATCCTCATCTCCAAGCTTCTTCGAAGATAAGTTCTTAAAGTTGGAGAAATTGTATGACTGACTTGATTCGCATTTCAAAGTTGATGATGACAACCCTGTGGCATTAAAACTTCGATAACTTGTAGGTTTCGTGGAATTCTGCTCATGATTTGCCATCACAGTGTTCGACTTAACTCCGCTGAAAGAATACGAATTAAGCTTCTCTGCCAGATGAGAAGGTGAAGGGGAGTTGCCGAACGGAGTAAACATACTCCTTTGGTGTGCACCAACCTACAGTAATGAACCACTTCGTATAATTAGGCAAGATAAAACAACACAGAAATAAAAGCATTCATAATTTATGCAAAAAAAAAAAAAAAAAAAAAAAAAAAGATCAAGCCAAATTTAGTAAAACCCCTTTTAGTTTTAGTACAAGGCAGTGAAACTTCCTATCAAAAGTGATGAATGATAAAATTCTGTCACATGCAAATTAAGCCACCCTGAAGCACCTAAA
This sequence comes from Corylus avellana, assembly GCF_901000735.1. Lineage (NCBI taxonomy): Eukaryota > Viridiplantae > Streptophyta > Magnoliopsida > Fagales > Betulaceae > Corylus > Corylus avellana. Next base: position 8,744,917 of record NC_081547.1, on the reverse strand, counting down.
GCAGAAACGAAGGAAAGATACAATATAAATCCAGAAGTCTTCGTAAGCAAGCAGAAATCATCGTGGCACTTAGGGGAGGAACTACTAAGAGGCTTGGGGGGCTTCAGTACCCCCAAACCTCAAAATGTTTCACAATTTTTTGATTTTATTTTATTTTTTAAATACCCGTATAATTCTTTCCAAAACAAATTTTTAATATCCTAATTTGTTTTTTAAAATTTCGACCCCTACATCTAAAATCCTAGTTCCGCCCCAGACGGCACTATTTGTTCCCAAGGTATTAGCGCAGCTAATAAAAAAGTAGTGAAATGATACCCACAAATTGAAGACGGGCAAACCAATAACAAGGTTTTAAAAAGTCATGGTTCAATCAACCAGTATGAATTTTATTCAAAGTGAATGACCTAAAACAGAATAGAGCTAAAACAGAAGTAATGCCGTTAACTACATGCTATACAACACTACAAATTTGAATCACTTCACAACAAGGAAATAATTGGCTACATGAACTATAAATTTGATACTTAAGAACAAAAAGGCATAAGTTATTGAACTCACATAACTCGAGGACATCAAAGGAGTCAAGCTGCTGCCGTTACTGGGCAAAATAGGCAACATGGATGCTGATCCAGAGGTAAACCCTTGAGAAGGAATACTGAACTGTTCATAGAGAGCCATTTTGTTCCTTGGAGGTGCTCTTGGCCCTCCTTTCTCTGTATCATTTACATGAAGTCTAGGAAACATAGGACTTACCAACTTTTCCTCATCTTTTCTCCCTCTCATCCTCTGTTTTCACACTATCTCCACTGACAAAAACAAATCCATTCACCAACTTCACAACAAAATCCCATTTCCTATTCTTTCCACACAAACACCTGGAATGCTTGGTCCGCTAAATACAACTCTCCACAAGTACTTGGGATAAACCTACTTCCAAAACGAAATTTTTGGGATAAATTCAACCATCAAAAACTATAAAATGGACCAACCATGTAGCAAAATCAGTCATGTTCTGAAGAATTCACAACTTTATAACTGCCCAAGATCAACCCACACCAAAGAAACAAATATCCTCATTGAAAATCCTTCAACCCACACAAGAAGGATTGGTGGGAAAACACACATTTAGAAGTACCCAAAACCAATCCACTTGACAAAATCAGAAATTTTTGGCCGAAAACCAAAAACCGGACTAACAAGAAAACAGGAGTTTGCTACCCTAAGCAAAAGTTTTCATGTGACCATAACCAACCCACCTCCAAATAAAGAAACCAAAAGTTCAGTTGAAAATCAGATACAAACAGCAGACACAAATGAAAATTGTTGACCCAGCATAGAATAATAGGCGGTAGAGCAAAGTTAAAGGAGAGAAAGAAACAGCAAAGGAAGATATACGTGCGGTAAGATAGATTCTGCAGGAGAAGAGGGTTACCTTGAGAGGATCTCATCAACGGAAAAGGTGGAGAGCCAACAAAAAAACTAACAAAGAAGGTGTGGGCATTATCGGACCCAAGTGGATAGAACTACAAACTCCTTTTAGAAAATATGCCCCTCTCCAACAAAATTCCTTCCATTACCACCAAGTCCAGTCCAAGATCCTGCCAACTCATCACTCATCCACTACCCACGCCACACAACATTGTTCTTTCCCGTTAGAAGATAGACAGGATCCTCCGTACATGACACGTATGTTGATAAAGAAACATGCATGTTGTTTGAATCAGATAATGAAGACCAAGGGATAGATATGATTTAAAAAAAAAAAAAAAGATTATTACATTTATTTCATGTCTGTTAAAATACATATTTATAAATTTCCATGAAGGAATACAGATGTGGCAGAAAATGTTGCACAGCCAGTGCAGAAAGCTGCTGCCTTCTCGAGCCTCTCACATGGTGGTTTTTGGCCAAAGTGTTGTATGTTTTATGACCACATGTTTTTCTCTCAAAGTTTTGTTAACGAAATATCTGCTAAAGGTTGTGTTCCATTGTCCATTGAGCAAGAGCGTACACTTTTTGGTACAGTCTACAGAATCACAATAAACGTTGTCACGCGCAGGTTAGAGCGTGCTTGAAACTGTCGATACCTCCCACAACATTGCTGTATCCTGTCCTGTATATGCCCATGTGCTTTTTAGGATTTTTTTTTTTTTGGTAAGAATATGCTCATTCGGTCACAAATTTAAGGAGTAAATCTTCAGACAAAAGGCCTACCATATTTATTGGAAGCATCATGGGAACCTCGATATTTGCATTTTACCATGTACGGATTAATGTCTCAACCAGAATGAACAAGTCTTAGAGAGAGAGAAGCTCTCACCCTTTTTCCACTGGGAAATCTTTTAAAAGGCACTTTCAAACGATAAACTTGATGCAGTATAAAATCCCACTTTCAGACCTTCTCCAAACACACTATAATGGAGAGAGGGTAGCAAGTGAACGAATTGATCGTACCTGGGCTGGAGGGGCCGCTTCCTACCTATTTGCAGACTGTATAATTTCCTGACTTTTCTCTAGTAGGGCATGAGTTTGGGGAGTAAACGAAATCGTGCTCCTGCCTAGAAAATCGGGGAGGTAATTTGAGTTTTGTCACAGTTGTCTATGTCTCAAATCTCAATATTCGCTCATACTTTCTATGCGGCCAAACGCGCATAATTCCTTACTAAATGGACGAAAATTTAACGGAGCAGGCCCTCGGAGACCACACTGTATCTTTCTCCAAGTCTCGAACTTTGCATTCTTCTGCACTGATACAGAATGCCAAATGTAAAACTAAAAAAAAAAAAAAAACCCATGTGCATGCTTATAAAACAGAGCGATGTTTTCTAAATGGCTCATTTGTGTTTAGGAAAAGACTTGACCCATTTGAGTGTTGGGGGGTTTTGATCACACATGGCCTACACCCCTTTGCCTTCTGACTCTGGTGTATTTGAGCTTATTGTAGTTCCAACTGCAAAGGTATACATTTTCTTTTTGGGTTCTTTGCTTTCTGGGTTTTGATTATTCTTATGATTGTGGTTTTGGTTTTTAATTGTGGGATTTTTTCTGATATTTTGTTGACTTTTGCTTTTTCTGGGTTTTGACAATTACTTGTTATTTGAGCTCAATCTAGTTCCGAGTATTATCTTTTACACTGTTTTGGGTATTTTGCTTTCTGGGTTTTGATTTTTAGCAGCTTCTGATTATGGGCTATGCATATAATTGTGTGGCCTTTATCGAATTCGCTCAAACTTATTGCTTTCAAGGTTTTGACTGTTCGACTTTAGGATGTGGTTTTTACCTATAATTGTTGGGGGTTTCTTTTTTACTTCTGCTCTGGTGCCTTCGATTATTAGAAGCTTTTCAATGTCGGTTTTGCTTTCAATAGTGTCATCATGGGAATTGTTTAGACTATTTGGTATTGTGTTTATGTTGATCATGAGGATATAAATTTATTGGATTGCCATAAATTGATCTTTGTTTTCTGGGGTAGCTTGCATTTTGAGATGCTATAATTTGGTTGATATTAATCCGGGAGGAGAGTGAGTTCTCAGTTAATTACTTTTTGATAGATTTTGACATTTTGTAGAACATAGTATTCAATAATAACCTCAAGGTTCTCCACCAATTTTTCTTTTTTGTAGGTATTGTATAGTTTCAGTGCGGTATCAAGTTGCGCAATGTTACAGATACTCAGGTTGGTTAAAATATTATCCTCTCTTGCCTTTGGAAGAAATTGCTGCATGTAGTTCCTCTGTACTCATAATTGCTTTTCTGGCGCATGGAAACCTTATTGAACTATTTTAGCTTATGCTCAGTCCACGCACTCTGGACTGGCTGTTGTAACCCAGAAGACAGTATTGGCAACTTGGCATTACTTGCGAATACTATTTAATAAAAGAACTCAAAAACATGGGGAAAGGAATCTTTTTTCTTTATTTGTTTTCTATTGATAATTTTCTAAATTTCCCTTTTTATTTTAAGGAAAAAGTTGGGGTGGGTTGCAGGGATGAGGCAGATTGGTACAAATCTTGAGTAGAACTTACCCTTGAAAATTGGCTTGTAAGAAGAGGGTGTCCAATAGCTTATATACACATAATTAAGATTAGACTTAACCAATGTCGGATACAAGAATCGCAATATACCACCACACACCGCAGCCAACATCCACGGCAGTTCACTTTATCAACACTGATTCGATGATAGCCATTTTTCTTTTGATGGCTCCACTCATCTGTTAATATTTAATGATTTACTATACTCATACATAGTACTAAGATATTTTAATCCGGTTTGTGGGTCACCTTCTACGTGACTTGACTACAAAGTCGCAACCCATTCGATTTCATACTAAACTGGATCTCGATCCCATACTTGACGGGGAATCTGGCTCTGATACAAAATGATATAAACATTAAGTAAAACTCACCTTAAAAAACGGTTTGCGAGAGGAGGGTACTTAAGAGCGTATATACATATAGTTAAGATTAGAACCCATGTGAGACACAAAGATCATAATACAGATAGGGCTTAAAAATTTGAGAGGTGAAGACAAAGGGTAGGTTGTTATGCTTGACATAAATTGGTCAATGGGTACTTATCTACAGAATGATATACATGCTGGCATTGATCATCCTGCTTTTGCAGGTTTTTTGACCAAATCAACCTGATTAAGCTGCCTTGTTACCTGGTCCTTCACTCTGAATCCTTTTATTTAATGAAGAGGTCTCTGAAAACTTTTTATTAGTTAAAATAAAACCTGTATGTTTGATTAATAAATCGTATCTTACCTCTGCTTTTTGTGTCCCTTATGCTAATGAATGAAGGTTTGTTGTTATCAGATAAGTTAATTGGTGGTTTTCCTTAGAGCCCTTTTTGCCATAGATTTTAGTCACTGCTTCACGAATTCATATGATCATATAAATAAAAATCATCGCAGTTGACGTGATTATTTAGAGGTAGGTATCATGAACTTTAAGAATGAGTCCTAGCTTGACTTTTACCATGAAGTGTTACATTGAACTTTTGTCTAGACTGTAGTCGCGACGATATGGCATTTTCAATTCCAATTTACACAACTTAACAAACTTCATATTTTTGGAGTATTGTGAGAGCATAAGCTATTCTAAGTTTTCAATCCTTAGTTTCAGACTTTATTATTTATTCATGCTCAAGTTACTGGGTTTACACCCTTAATTCTTCTGTCACTAGACTTCATTGCTGCGTCCTGTTTTATGCTTATAATATTAAAAATATGAAACTGTAGGGGCATTGCTTCATATTGTTCCGTTTAAAGTAAAATGTTTTGATGGGAAGCTTTTACGTCATGAGTGATTGTTGGGAGTACATTTCCGGGGGATGATTTCTATACACCCATGTCCATACAGGTTGCATATTACCTGATAGAGGAACAACGGGGATGTACAAGAGCACCAGATGGCTACGTTTCTTTTGTTGGCCTCCTTGCAGATCCATGGTATTTTGGTACTGTGTATTTACGGTTCTTTTCAATTCTTGTAATGTTTTCTTGTCTTCTCTCTAATTGAGAAAAATTCATTACTGGTAGTACTTGTTTTCTGTTTTGTATAAGATATTCCTAGCAATTATCTCTTACTTTAGCCTTTTCAGCTACTCTTCTAATGTTCATATTCTGTTATCATTATGGTAGCTTTTAAGAACATAATCGGGCATATGTCATAGTCATTACCTTTTAGTTTCTGTTGCAATGAGCATTCTTTTGTTTATAAAAGCAAGCATAACTGGAAGTAACATATGGAATAAACCAAAAGGACAACAAAATAAAGATGATGCAGTAAGGACTTTCTCTGATTCTACCCTGACCAGCTTAGATGATGTAAATTGAGAAATAAAGATGATGCATTTAGGACATAATTGGGCATATGTATTATCATTAGATACTTGGTATAAATATGATTCATAATTATCATACTTATCATAGATGATATTATTCATTATTATCACACTTTCTTTTGCCCCCTCCTCTCTCTCTGTCTCTCTTTCCTTTCATAGCTTCTTCTCTCTTTCTCTCCCCTTATCTTCTTCTTCCCCCCTATTTCCCGTTCTCTCTTCCTTCTTTTACTTACTTTGTGGTTTTGTTGTTATGTTGCATCAATTTTGGTATCAGAGTCTTTTGTGATTGTTTCCTATCAACATTTGTGTGATCCAACACACCCAACCTAGCCACACACTTGCACCACTTGTTTTTGTCAACCACACAAAGCCACATCACTGAAACCCAGTGTCCAACCGCACCTAGCCACAGTGCACCTTGTCACACGGCAGCCCACACCCCTTCATCCACCGCAGAAAGCACTGCACGGTATAACTTCAGCTTTCTATTCACCCTATCCCTACTGATCCGTATGCCTAGAATTTGTTTTGCAGCCCCCCAATCCTTAGCAAAGTCCTTGGACAGCTTTGCCTTGAGATTTGAAATCTCCTCCATGCTTGAATCTGCTACAAGCATATCATGATTATCATCTACATACAGGAGCAATATGAGATAAGAGATGTCAAGCTTTTTGAAGTAACATCAATGATCAGCATGACCTGTGCAAGCCCTCATTTCACATAAATCCATCAGTTATGACTAGAAAACCCTCATTGGACATAAATCCATCAGGTAGGTTAGTCATAACATACATTCCATAGCTAATAATGATGTAGTGAACAGTTGAATTGGGATAGTGTTTTGCACTAAGGGCCATTTCCGTTTGCTGAGAATTTCAAAACTCAAGAGTTTAAACTCATCAGAATTGGAAATCCCTGAATTTGACAGTTTTTTTTTTTTTTTTAGCATGTCCGCACAAGGGGAGGAGGATGAAGATTCGAACTAGTGACCTTTGCTTAATGAGGTGTGGTCTCCAGCCAATTTAGCTACCCTTTGGAGACTTGACAGTGTTCTACGGATATATTTAGAATTTGAGTAGAAACGGTTTTTTAGACATCAATATATTTGAAAATACAAACTTTCATTGTTTAAAATATCGTATACATATTCATTTAGTACATACAGAATTAATACTTTGACCATTATGGGCACTATTTTAATGACAAAAATGCCCTTGAACATTGATAAATGTACGGTTGTGTGAAATATAATAATTTTCCTTTCTAAAATGGCTCTATGCAGTTACTTTTTTCACTGAAAATATGAATTTAAGTTGCATTATAAATTATTGTAAAGACCGTTATGCAAGACTTGACATTTCCTACCTTAGGGAATTAGAATTCTCGTTTTTTATGGGAATTGAAATGTTAATGGAAATTGTAATTTTTGTGAATTTTTTTAAATGAACAACCAAATTTTCACGAATTCCCTGAAATTAACAATTCTCATCCTAAGTTCTTGGGTCACAAAAATACGCTAAAAGTGAAGAGGGACTCAGTTCATACATTTCTTTTCCCTCTACCTTGTGTGTTTTGGCACTGCTTTTGTCCTTATTTTCTCCTCAAATTCCCACCCAAAGGTCATTTAAATTCATTAACATATCTTAGATCTTTTCTGTCTCTCTATTGTGTTTCTGGTATTCCAATTTTTTATCATTTCTTCGGAACCGTTGGTAGGCAGTTGATCTCTCTGTATCCATGAAAATTCCTTGATAAATTCAAAATGTCTCTTTGTAACATTATTTGCAGAACTTTGTCCATTGTACTGGCTTACGCTGTGCCTCATTAAAAGCCCGATGCATCTGGCTAAAGAATTAGTTCCTTTTAGCACATGTGTTAAGAAATGAAGGGATTTTTCAAAAGGATGGCGGCCCATATCCATACACTTTACACAAATGTGCATATGCTTTAGTTACAAGTTCATTTTCTCCAGTCTGGTTGGTATAGAAACTGATATGCATCTTAACTTTCATATCTAGGACATATAGACCCTTGTCTGAATTGATGATCTGTGCAGCTGCTGATGATGTCCGCTTTTTTTCCTAAATAATACTACTTTTGCGAATTCACGAACGTGCATATGCTTTATTGTCAGTTTGGATGTCAACCGCCCAGAAAAAAAGGTTGGATGTTAACCTTTTATAGTCACTTTCTTATTCCTCAGAAACATATTATATGCAGGTTTTAATTCCATTTAGATACATTAAGGAGCTATATGTGCTGCAGTAGGATCGTCTAGAGTGAGGGTTTTTCCTAAATAGCAAGTACCACAAATTTATTGCCACTGGGATGCTCTCAAAACAACATTTTTAACGTGTTGATGTATAAATTAGCTATAACCTGGATGTTCCTTTGGACAAGTACATTAAAAGCACGCTTGCATTCTTGCAAAACTAAGCAGTTGTGTGGAGAAGAGTCTTTAATTCAATAAACCATGTAGTGAGCTAGGAATGAGAGGTGAGAAATGTGCCCTGCAGCTTGTAGATAGCAGTGGAGCTACTAAATTGACTACGTTAGATTTGTAAGAAAATGATTGTCAATTGGTGTTTTAGAAGGAAGATCTTAGCAACGATAGTTGATGATATTGAAAAAGATTGGAGGGTTGAATAAGCGTTCACAAGGATCTAAGAAAAGGATTAAGATTTAAGTTGCAGAATTAAACTCGGAGGGCAAGTGACTAGGCAAAATTTTCATTGATAACAAGGGTGTCGATACATTGTTCGTATTTAAGGCATCAACTATGGTGTATATCTTTACACCTAATGGATATGTCAAAAATTGAAGGAATTTTTGTCTGCTGTGTCTTGAATTGGACTCTAATTTGATCTACTCACTTGAATATTCTGGTGAACTATATAAATCTGCCTTGACTTGTTCATGACATTATTGACGACACTAATGAAATGTTTAGAGGAACATCGACTGGTGTAAAGACAAGTGGTAGAGAGGGATGAGTTCTAGTTTAATTGTGTCCAGACCAAGGATTATTATCATGAGCCATATTCTTTTGCACAGGTTATGGTTAGATCAATAGTTTATACAGGCATTAGATACTTTGGCATATGCTGTTTGTAGATCATTTGATGTCCATAAATGAGGCTAGATTAGAGTAAATGTAAATTGTATGTGCTGATGGTGCATTTAAATCCAATGGGTTCAGTATATATTATAAGTTGGACACTTGAACCAAGATTGATGATCATATGGAATACAACTCTAGATACAAAATTATATATATAGAAATATACATGATGAAGTACTTCAGTGAAACCCACATTACTATTCTTGGGTCAATGAAAACTAGGATAGGTAGATTAGGGAAATGTCCCTTTAATATAAGGGTTCGTACCTTTGAGTAAGATGAGAGACAAGAAGCATATCTGGAGTTATATCTTGATTTGCGAATCTTTCTTTTCTCAGCTAAATTTTTATCATTTCATTTTATGATGGTTAAATCATTTCACTTTTCAATCATGTGGGTATCCAAGTAATTTATTAGCATACTTCGGGTTGACTTATGCTGGTCTGGATGGTCAGTCAAGTCGAAACTCTGGTGGGCTGAGCAAAGGTTACTTTTTTCTGAGCTGAGATCAGGGTGAGATAAAACCCTGGAAAGTGTTGAACTTAATTTTGAGAGACATCTTGAGATGATTTTAGCAAAACAAAGTATTAGAGTATTATGTGGAGAGGATGTTGCTATCGCATGATGTTGGATCGGACATTTGAGCATCTCATCTAAAAATCAATTGATGGCCAATGAAGCGTTTTTTATGGCATTTAAAATCGCAACTCGCAAAGCATGTTCTAAAAGTTGTGCATATGAGCAGAGCGGCACTATTGCACCTCAACAATTTCTCCCTTGACGTGACGCTTCCGCGACTCGAACTCATGATCCTGACATTAATACCATTTGTTGGATCGAGCCCTTGATCATCTCATCTAAAGAGCAATTGGTGGAGCTTACCAGGTGTGCTGGTGGGGAATAGTTCCAATGCCTAAGTCAATCAATGTTTTACACAGAGAAAGCAAAGAAATTATTTTGAGAGTAATTAACCAGATACCTGGCAGGAGCTTCCTTTTTATAGGCATTAGGTAGAGATTATAGTCAAGTACGGCCCCTGAATTCTCGACCCCTACATTACCGAGGAGTCCAGTGCGAATAATGCTGAAATCGTGCATAGTGGATCGTGGGATTGTGGGATCTTGGGGTCCTGTTGAAGTCTTGGTCACGTTCTTTTTAGAACGTGGTTAAGCGCTCTTAGCTCGGCCACGTTCACTCAGCATGTGGCTTGGCGCTTTAGATGATTGGATTTCTGTTGTACCCTCACGGGCTTGTATCTCTTTTAATATGGGCCTTTTCTTCATGGGCTTGCACAATAACTTAGTTTGAGGGCCCTTTATTGGTATTTTGGCTGATCCATTACCCAACACATGAGATATGATGGACGAGGGTCTACAGGTTTCTATGTAGTCAAAGATTATATGCTGCTTAATCTTACAAACATGAAATAGGAATGCATTACCATTTTAAATTTAGAATGCATTTCTCATGCGCCTGCAGTTTTGATCATGAGACAAGAAATCGTCCTCTGAATGCCATTTTTGTATTCATCTTTTTCAGATTATCTCACTATGGAGGAGAATGCTCATGAAGAAGAAGATTTTATCAGTGAAAATGGAACGTGTTATTGGTAGAGAAGGGGCATGAGTATCCATCTTGTCAACTAAAAAACTCTTACAGGTCTCTCCCTCCATCTACTGGGTTATGACACAGCATGCGCCAGGCAAGGTTAGATAATTAGTATTCAATGTAATCTTCTTCCCTGTTCTGACTTTTAAAGCTAGAGTGTTGGTGGAACTTTTATGAATTTTGATGAAACACATGACTCAACTGATTTTGTGACCCTATCTACTTTTATTGTCACCTCATCTTGCAGGTTTTCATAATTGGACCGGTTCTGCAGGTAAGAAGGGCTGAAGCCCCATTATAAGAAAATGTGGATGGGGCCTTTTGTGCATGATTTTGACAGAATTATGAACATGGAAAATCTTTTCTTGCTGTACAAAAACGATGGTTCGCCAATTCATTTGACCCATCAACTCGAATCTAATCCCATTGCTAAACAAATCAGGTTACAAGTCCGAACTCAATGAAAAATGCTACACTTTTCAAAACAATATTTCAAAATTTGCACTCCAAATGATGTCTCACAGTTTTACGAGATGGTGACACATTTTTCAAAATAATATATTATATGGGATAGGATTGTAACACATGATTTAGAGAGCAAGTTTTTAGAAACTTTTTTTTTTTAAAAAAAAAGAAATGTAACCTTCCTCGAACCCAGAAGGGAATCGACAGTATCCGATGCTAGTTTTGTCTGCACTATAACTCTAGTGATGTGGTCACGTGGGTCTGCTGCCTGGTGCACGTGCGGGTCAGCATCATATTCTGGGACGCCAGCTTGGGAATTCTAGGATTATGTATATATATATATATATATATTAATTTTTTTTTTTTTTTTGGGTCGGATTCTAGAATTTATACTAGTTACTAGAAAATGAGAGGCTCAATACTGCCCCCCATTCCATGGGCCTTTGGCCCTATATGAGTGGCAGGCTAAGGCCATTGAATGTGACAAACTTAAGTACATGCATTTACATGAAAACCTAGCTGCCACCCAAGTGATAGAGATGGATTTCGTGGACCGCGACAAGTCGTCGACGGTGGTGGCCACTGGTCACATCTGTTCTGTGCCGACATGCCGTTTGACATCTCTACTAGGAGCCTGGAGCCGCACACAGCCAATGAAAGGGTTGTCAAAGAGCGAATAGTAGAGCTGGCAATGGGCCATGTTTTTGTAGGATAATACCGACAACTTGGCCATCCTGAATTTAATGTGGTTATTTGGGTACTCAATGCTGCTCCATGGATCACCGAGCCTGCACGAATTGAAACGATCGACTTCATTTTATGTGAAGCGTCTAGATTTTCTTTTGTCGTATTTAACGCTGTATATTATGTCACGTCATTTAAAAGTTTAGAATATATATATATATATATATATATATATATATTTTGCATCTGAATGAACAAAATTGGGTGTTGACTATTTTCCTCAATAACCACTTGTTTCACAGAATGCAAAAAGAAAAAAAGGGTGTCAATACATTTAAAAATGTTATCATATTATAAAAAAAGATTTTCAGGATCTACTCTAATATCTCTACATACAGATGAGATTATTACAAAATGTTTTTCTAGTGGCAGTATAAATAAATAAATAAAAGAAGAAGAAGAGAAAAATCCATGGCAACATCTGCATTGTAGAGGATAATGTTTAATCCGATGGTCCCAGTTCGAGTTCCACCAATCTCATTTCCCATGTGGGAGAATGCTATCTCATCAGTTGATCCGCCAATAGTGGAGGGCCACATGTGCACAGGAGCGTCGACTTCACGTGTCCGCCGTAATAATAGAAGAGGGGAGCCGTACGTGGGGCCCTAGGTTTGTTGCGTTTTAGCCCCCTTTAGGGACCACAAGCGGCTGCTCATGAGCCGAGCCGTGAGGAATTTGCTTACGTTGTGTAGAAAGCCCGAAATAACGCGGGAGGGGACATTGAGATTTCGACATTCTAGAGAGATAGAGAAAGTAATGGACCACTTCATCACCGCAACGGCCCGAGAGTGGGGCCCACCAGATAATAAATTTTTTAGGAGTTTTTGGATAAATAATAGGGGAGGAGAAGGAAATAAATTGACAAGTGTTTGTTTAGATATTTATCGAGGTTATAAAAATTATTAAAAAAATAGAGTATAGAAAAATTCATTGAACTTGGTAAAATCTTGAATAAAATTCAAATAATAATAATAATAATAATAGAGGGAATTTAGATGAAAAAGGAAGCTACGCGAAGTTCATGATAAAGGGAGGAGAAAATTTTATTTCTTATATTTTTATTTTTTTTCTTTCTCCAAATTCCTTTATCTTAAATAGGCAAATGTTGAATTCACAGTATAGAATAGAGTAATACTACATATACTCTCACTTTCTCACAGTCATTTGGCTAAAGTAGGAACTTATTCGACTTCCTCAAATTCTTAATATATGTTGTTATAGGCAATTATGTTATTTACAAGTGATTAAATATATATATATATATATATATACATTGCAACAAGGGAAAAATGTCCTAGGACTCCAAATAACACATAGAAGAAGGTAAATAAATAAAAACTTCCAAACCATGGCGACTATCGCCAAATTAATTAAAGCAATAAAGAAATTGTTAAATAAAGTAAAGATGAAATGACATAAAACAAAATAGAAATGCTCCTTAGATGAGTTACAAAGTCACTTTCCTTAAGAAATTATTTTTTCCCCCCAATTCTGATATTCGTATGCAAAGAATTACAACAAATATTGGTCTAGATACAATGAAGCGCTATATATATGGTGTTTTAAAACTTGTTTGTGGACTATTTATAGTGTTTTTTTTTCTTTTTTTTTTTTCTTTTTTTTTTTAAGGAAAATCATTCTTATCTCATTAATAGAGGAATCCAGAGCATTAAAACTCTTACAATCACAGAACATAACGTTCTAAAATATCCTAGCCAAATTAAGCTAAAAGATCAAAGTCGTAACTAAAAGATTACACATCAAAGACGCCAAACATCCACTAACCTATAACTAATCTTCAATTGGAATAACAGATCTACGCTAGGCAGACACAAACTAATGCATAGGTAGCTCTTGTTCCTCGACCCTGGGATCAAAAGGACCCCATGCCGACACACATCCTCCTGAACCTGAAAGCCAGGGTATCGTTCACATCCACAATCCCAGGGGTCTGGACCAAAATAACAAGCGAAGAGATCAAAAGAGAGGACATGGCCTTATTACAAGCAGCAAGAAAAACAAGAAAAATACAGGAAAAATCAAAGCAATACAACTAAAAATTTAAAAATAAGAGCACACTAGGTGGATGACAGCAGCCGGAAAAAAAGCCGATCGCGTGCTTGTCGGAAACCGATGCGTAGATGGCGTTGGAAGCACATCGCGGTGGGGACGCGTGGAAAGACTCAGCAGACGACAGTAAATGGCAAAGCTGGCGCGGAGGAGATCGGCGGCGCACTCAGAGAAATTGGGGGGAAGTTTGAGTGAATCCCTCATGAGCGGCACCCACAAAGTGTGCCCAAACAAACACCTAGCAAGAAAAAATAAACAAGCAAACAAAGAACAACAACAGGAAAAAGAAAGCGAAATCCAAAAACAAACACAAAAAAGAAAAGAAACACAGATATGAAAAGAGAGGGAGGGAAGGAAAATGGGGAAGAGAGGGGGGAACAGATCAAGGAAAGAGAGGGGGAAAGAGAAGAGGGGGGGAGGGGGAGAAACCCCTCTCCCTCAGCTGTGCGACACTTCCTTAAGCTCTGCTAGGGTTTTTTTTTTGGGTGTTCAAATAAATTAAAGAATTTTATAGTGTTAAGATAATAGCTATTTATGTCTATTCACTAACAGACATTTGATTTTTTTTTTTTTTTTCTCTCTAGACCTAGAGAGGAAAAACCAGACCTGTGGGGAGGAGGATCCTCCTCCTTTCCCCTCCCCCTACTACCCTCTTCTTTCCTTCTCCTCCCCTTCTTGTTTTTTTCCTTTCCTTTTTCAGATTTTTTTTTTTTTTTTGGTTTTTCCGACTAGTTCAGTTGCTCCGGTCATTCCTTTACTTATGCCACGTTGCCTCCGTCTGCCCTCCACCATACTACGCCGCCCTTCGCCTCCCTCGCCTCAGCTGTTGTAATTGTTTATTGATTTTTTTTTTTTTTTTTTTTAAAGGGTTTGACTTCTCCTTAAATCTACTTTCATGAACAATCTTTGGGGTGATAGTTTTTGTCCTGTCCTTTGGGTCGAGGAGGATTAGTTTCGGTGTAAGGGTTTTGCTCTTATATATGGCCGAGAAAATAAAAGTTGGAATATGGTCTACCTATATATTAGATTGAGTCTACCTGAAGCAAATCTATTCTATAACTAAAGTTTTGACTTAGGTTAGCGGATGTTGAAGTCATACATAAAACTTGATTGCAAGATTTTATATTTGTCTCTATGACGTTGTAACTTCATAGCCTTGGTTATGATTTATTAGAGCTTTGTGCTCTCTGATGTAAGAGCTTTATGCTCTTGATCTTTTTTTAATGAATGAATATGAAAGATTCCTCTAAAGAAAAACGGCTTAGTAAAAAAAAAAAAAAAAAATACACTTGATTTCGAAATTAAAAAAAAAAAAAAAAAACTGTTATTTTAACAGCAATAAACTATTGTTTTAACAATTATTAAAATATGACTAGTAGATCTTAACAGATACTTAGTTTTGACATTTATATTAAATATTATTAACGAATATTTAATTATAATTGTTAGATTGTAATTATTAGTAATTGTGATGTAGATAGGAGTGCTGGAGTGCTCTGGACTACACGAAGAAGACCCGAACAGATGTGAGTGTGGGGGCACCCAGAAGAATCAAGACTAGATCACAAATGCGCAAGAAAGCAGAAGCCCGTCCGGACGAGGAGAGCATCCGCCCGAATGCCTGTGATCCCGAGAGCTTTGTCTAAAGCTCGTTTGCCTCAAGTCCGAATGAGGCTCAACCCAAGAGTTCTCGTCTGGAGCTCGTCTGCAATCTCGTCCAGACGGAGTCCAATCCGAGAGTCCTCGTCTGGGGTTCGTCTACCGCAAGTCCGGACGCCTATGTTATTTTCTACAATTTTACTGCTTTTTCGCTTGCCCGGCTAAATGGCCCTATATCTCGTCCAGACGACCAGCGTAGCTATAGTTTAAACCAACTTTAAATCTATTTCCTTCTAGGTTTAGGACTCTTAGGGACTATAAATACATGCTTATAACTGTGAGAACGTAGCTTTTGATTATTATATGGTTTTCTTCAATAAGAATACTCAGAGTTTAGTTTCTTTTGTTTTATTTCCTTAAACCTTAGATAGCATCTATTGTTTTAAGAACATTTATTTGATTTGTTGATAGTCTCACAATCACAAGAGTATTTATCCCTTCTACTTGCTGTTAATTCTTGTCCATCACAATCCTAAGCTGCATCAAATTGTCACTTAATCTCAACCTATAAATCAAACTTAATTTTATATTACAATTGACTTTACTAATGGTACAGCATATTGAACCGTTAGATCTAGCTTAGAAGTATTCTATGATCCAGATCAATCTACCAGATCATATGATCTTAATCGTCCAAAAATAAATGGTCATGATTTGACTGCTCCGATGTTCCGTGCTAAGTGCCAAGTCCAGCATCAAGGCGCCACTAGCACCCTACTACCCACTGCCATGATCTCATTATAACGTTTTTTGAAAGGGCTTGTGTTCAAGACATTAATTCTGCCTTGCATTTCTAAAACTTATAAAATTGCCTCATTCTTTTAATTTCCAAGTCCAGCATCAAGGTGCCACTAGCACCCTACAACCCATTGCCACGATCTTATTATAACGTTTTTTGAAAGAGCTTGTGTTCAAGACATTACTTCTGCCTTGCATTTCTAAAACTTATAAAATTGCCTCATTCTCTTAATTTTTCCTCTAAATTTCTCAAGAGCACAATAACACCAAAACTCGTACATACATCGGCAACTTTTTCCTAATTTTTAATTTTTAAGCTGGTATTTATTATTATTATTATTATTAGAATTAAGCTCTAAGCCTATTTTTATAGAAAGAATAATTTTAGAAGGGGGAAAAGCCATGAGAGTTCTTATTTTAAAACCAACTTCTAATTGTTTAGACTTCGAAAGATAGGACTGACATTTAGGAACTTGGACTCAAGTTCTGAGAAGTCGGTTGGTCTAATATTTGTAGCTAAGATATATATATATTTGAAACGTAGGTAAATGATATTTCTTACCCCTTCTACATATATACATGTGTTATGCTATACTTGGATATATAAAGGTTATGATTCTATCCAAGTTATGAAAATATTTTCATGTTATGATTTAGTTTATACATGCTATAAAATGGTTTATGTTGTTTATATGTTAACATGTGTTATGTTAAAGTTTAAAAATGATATGATGTTATTTATATACACATGGTACTCATATGTTTCTAAGAGAAAGAAATGAATTATTTTTAAGAAGAGAAAATATCCATCTCTCATATTGCCTCCAAATTGTAAGATAAAAGTTTAAAAAAGAGAAAGAAAATGATGGGCATATGAAGATGCGGTCGACATTTATATACATATTTGATCTAAGAGATTAGAGAAGGCATAACATGGTACTAGAGTTGGGATGGAGTGCAACCGCCATAAAGTAATTCACCACCATATTTGTCAAGCTGAGTGCACCTAAAGTTAATTAGCTAGTCAAAGGGCATATCCTTGGCCGCATATGATGCCATGATCTAGAAGGAAGATCACACAAACATAGCATGCATGCAGGGTGTAACGGTATGCATAAGCCATAGTAAGAGAATAATAAAGGAAATTCTTAAGAGATGTTATGAAGAAGGAATTTTAAGTTTGTTTCCTTATATAGTCAATGAAATATTTTTCAAGTACATTTTCAAAAGGAAGTTTTTTTTTTTTTTTTTTTACCTATAGTATAACATGGGCAAGAGATTTTATGAAGAAATTGATTAGGAATTTCTTTTTTGATGTTGAAGTCATTGTTTTCAAAGATGGTTTTTCGAAGAATAGTTTAATAATCTTTTATGCTAAATTATGTTTCAAGGAAAAAATTTTAAAGAAAAGATTTTTACCAAACCACTTTTAAATTGTTTGGGAATATTAGTTAGTGAGATTTTTCGCTAATTCGTTTTGTTTTCATGTTTTCAAGACAGGATGAAATGTAGAAGGAGGCCGGATGAAACTTAGATGGGGGATATCATTTCATGTCATGCTATGTTTTAAGATTGACCTATTTTCAATAAGTGCCTAAGGGAATAAGAGAGAAAAATTTCCACTCTTTTATCATTCCATGTTTAGACCTTTAAATTTTCGAATTTGTCTTTAGTAAAAGCTTTTAAGCTCATGCATTTAATGTATTGTTTAGTGCTCTATTGTTCATATTTATGACCTTTACACCTTTGAGGCAACTAAGTTAACAAACCTAACTCTATAATGATACAAATTTTGAGTAAAACTAGTTATCGTTAAAATCAGCTTGGGAGGAGAGGCTTGAGCTTATATATACATGATTATAATTGCACTTAAGTTGTGTAGAATGCTTAGAACTGTAACATATGATGCAAAGACAAACAACAAGTAAGTAACAATTTTTCTTAAAAACTTTGAGTCTATCAACAATTCAAGGACAAAACATAAAACATACTTAAACTCTAAGCTTTCTTATTGAAAACTGAATAATTATCACAAAGCTACCTTCTTGGGTCTATAAAACATGTATTTATAGGCTCCAAATTCCTAACCCTAGTAGTAATAGTAAATAAGTCGGTTTAACAAAATTGCGCTACTCGTTTGCACGTAACATATACTAGTTTGAACACGGTGGGATAAAACTAAAGAAAATATAACTTTTATTTCTTGTTTGCAAGCTCGTTCGGACGGGCTAGCGAACGAAGGCATATGTGACTCCCCTAAAATGCTTAGTTTGCAAGCTCGTTCAGATGGGCTAGCGAATGAGGGCTTTAGTGACTTCTTTCTGAATAGCTGGTTTTGACCCAGTAAATATTGGAATTAGCAAAACCTCTTGAAACATGACTTTGTAGATATTTGAATTAGCTTTCAAATGCCACCAAACCTGCTCCAATCCGATGTCCGAAATTAGAGATATGACCTTTTTAGTAAAACCAGTCAAATGTGAATTCCACCTTATGTCAAGATACCATCACTCTCCACAATCGACGCTCACAACAGCCCATTCTATTGACACTAAACTGATGGTAGTCCTTTCTTTTTTAGCGGCACTATTCATCTATCTATATTCAATGACTTAATATGGTGTTCATACATTGTATTAAGGCATTTTAATCTAGCCTATTGGTTGACTCCTCCATGCATACTCAACCACAAAGCCACAAGCCAATTGATCCTATACTCGACGAATTGTGTCTGATCCCATATTTAACGTGGTAGTTAATATTAATACCAAATGATACCAACATTGGGTCAAAATAACATTTGAAAATTGGCTTGGAATGGTATGGCGCCCAAGAACATATATACATACACATGCATGGTTAAGATTTTTTATTTTTTATTTTTTTATGTAGTTAAGATTAATGCACTTAAGCCATATGAGATGCTTAGAATCATAACATAGAGGATTGTGGGTGCTATAGAATCGTATACTCTTAATACTGTTTAAAGGAAAACTTTTTCCCCTCTATATTACCAGATGACTCCAAAACCCATAATTAATATTCGGGATAAATGTAAAATTGGTCCCTGTGGTTAGTCTAATTTACAAATCTCTTCTTGTGGTTTAAAAAATAATTTATAGATCTCTAGGGTAGGCCAAAATAATATTTTACTCCCTGAACTCATTTTCCATTAAATGACTTAACAGAAACTATTAAATTGCCACATCATACCCAATTTATTTATGCTTTTAAAAAATTACAAACAAGCTTTTTCACATCATTTTGAGGCTCCAACACACATTTCATGTCAAATTAAATAATCCTAATCCCTCTATATCTCTTGTGCCGCCGTCATCTTCGTCTTCCCCAACAATTTTTGCCGTCATCTTCATCTGTTTTTGTTAAGACTTACATCCACACATGAATATTCCTACAAACACAAGCACCATCTTACACATGCACATGCACTAAGGGACAAAGCAAGCCCACAAAAGATAAAAAAATAAAAAATAAAAAATTGCATATCTAAAAAAAGAGATTAATTTTTAAAAGATGAACCTATGGTTTGCTTTTTAAAGCCACCATCTTTCAATATCTATTTAACACAAACCAGAAAGCACTTGCCATAGAACAAAAACAAAAAAATTAGACACAGAGAGGGAGAGATTGTTTCCATAGAAAGCATTGCCAAAAAACGCAGATGCCCAAATCTCAGACGTAGATGAAGACGACGGCAATAATCATTGGGGAAGATGAAGACGACGGAGGCACAGTGGATATAGAGGAATTAGATTTATTTAATTTGACGTGGAATATGTGTTGGAGCTTCAAAATGACGTGGAAAAGCTTATTTGTCATTTTTTAAAAACATAAATAAAAAAGAACACGTGCCTTATTTTTATTGGATGTGATGTGGCAATGTAATGGTTTCTATTAAATCATTTAATGGAAAATGAGTTCAGGGAATAAAATGTTATTTTGGCTTACTCTAGAGACTTATAAATTATTTTTTAAACCACATGGAGTGATTTGTAAATTAGGCCAACCACAAGGACCAATTTTGCATTTATCCCTTAATATTCAATCAAACCCAAGATAGAGCTTGCCGCTTCCTACAATTAATGTGTTTAGAAGCATTCTCGAAATCTCCCATTTTTTAATTTTTTCCATCTTACATGCATATTAAAATTGAAAAAGACCCTTTCTAGGCTATATTCCAATTTGACAGGCCGTAATTGACAACTTGATTTAAACTTTACAGGAATAGGGTCAAATTTGGTGACAAATGGCCCATCGCTAGTCAACCTACCAAGGGAATTTTTGATGAATCCCCTCTCCTAAACAAGTTGTCTCTAGCACAACCAGTTTGTTCACATTATTTGGTTTTTCATTTCTTCTTGAACATTTTACTTCTCCATTCTTTCTGTCTTTTAGTTTTTTTATCAATTTTGCCAGCAAAGAAACGAAAAAGAAAAACAAAAAGAAGGGGTTCAAGCCTCTTACTTCAAGGTAATTGAAAGCCACTTATAATCTGTAGTTATTTTCTCTCTGTATTGCTCTCTCTCTCTCTGGGGCTTTTCAATGATCTCTCTCAAGAAATCTAAGTTTTACTTTTTATATATCCTCATCTGCCAAGCAGGTGAAGAAAAACATGAGAGTTGACAATAAGAGATGTTAAACAACTGCCATGGGAACCCATTCACTGAGGTGTAATCATGGGGCGCATGTGGGTAGGTCTCAGAACCCAGCTGATGCCTTTCTCTCTCTCTCTCTCTCACAGTATATATAATAAAGTTAAGAAAGGAAAAAATGAAAAACAATGGTTTCGAAGAGACAAAATTCTTTTAGCAACTTGCTAGCTTTCGCTATCTTCTTCTCTGGCCTGGCAATATCTTTTATGCTTAAACCTCCCACTACCAGTCTAATGTTCAAAACAGCGATCCTGAATAATCATGCCTGCAGATCCTGTTCAAGTTTTTCATGTTTTCTATGTTATAATTGTTTTGTTTTTTTTAATGTTATTGTTGTGGTAAAATGTAGGATCTCACTGTCATCCACAATTAATGGTTCATATTTAATCTACCTAGCTTAGCTATATTGTAGTTGAGGAAGCTTAAGCATTTATTGGGTCCGTTATATTATATATATAGAACGTACGTTACACATGTACAAACTGACGTTACATTGTTTTTGTACGTTTCTTGGATGGGTGACTTTTTCCACACAAACAATATAACATACCGACAAAAGATGTCTAAAACTTGGAAAAGTTCACTTATTTCTTCAAATTTTCACCCTCTTTAATTACTTTACCACTCCATTTCGATTGCGTCACTATCCCACCAACAAAAAGATCAAAAAAAACTTAATAAGATAAAAATACTTCTATAATTTTCTTTTTTTCTAAAAAACATAAAAACTGAAAACTATATTTTTTCTAGAAAGGTCGAGGCTGGAACAGGCCATTGCTCCCTATTCCAGCCTTTTCTTTTCTTTCGATTTTTACTTTTATTTTATTAATAGTATTTTTGTTATTGAAAGATATGGATAATTTTTGATATTTTGATGAGAACATTAACAATTTAGTTTGGAAAAATATTAACAATTAAATCATAATTTGAAGAGAGTATGTGAATTTTTTCTTTACTCGTTTAATTTATATCATAATACAAAAAGTAACATCTTTATTAATTAAGACCCCCAGTCGGATTTCATGTGTTTATATAATTCAATGAAGCTTTAAACCCATGATATCGATGGACTGTTAACAAAAAAAAAAAAAAAAAAAAACCGGAGATCGATCTTTTCGATGGGAAGAGAGTTGTACCATGTATATATATGTTCACCAAGTGAAAGTAGTACTGTAGTAGAAAGTGAGGCAGTAAAGGTTATGATTAAAACTATGATTAAAGGAAATCCTTTTAGGAAGAAAGTGGTACTGTTAAAAGATGCTTTCATTTCATTCTCACTGCAGTTTTGCTGAAACTTTACAGTGCGCATGGAAGAGAATAAGCTACAAAAGATGGTCAGAGCTTTCCCCCCACTAAAACAATACATTAATCAATATATATTAAACAATTTAACTACATACCATTTAAAAATCCTTCTCTGAAATCTCATGCTCCCCATCTGCAAAAATATACTCTTACACCCCCACCAAACTGACCAAAAAGCCTTATCTTTTTCAAACCCCATTATACTTCTTTCAACTGTTTCAAACTATATTTTATTGGGCTTCTCCTTTTCTCACACCATTCATCTTCAAACCTCTGTAACCAACATTTGTTGCACTATAAAATTTGACGTTTTCTTCTTCCCATGATCTCTATATAAGCATTCCAATTAACATACCACTGTACATCAATACTACTTCTAGCTTCTCCATGGCAGCTCAAGGTAAAATTAATCTTCCTTCTTTTTCTTTATTGGGATGCTTTTATTTTTTATTTTTTATCTTTTTTTGTGTGAGTTCTTGATGATGAAGCCGTTTCTTTGGGATTGTCTCTGCTAGCTATAACGGTTGACGTTTGCACTTGTTTTTCTGTTCCTCTGATCACAGTTTTCATGGTATCGGATTAGTTCGAATTCCAACAGCTGAATCTGGAAATATTGGTATGTCATATTTTTATTCTTTACAAATTAATTAATTAATTTCTCCTTATAGCAATGATGTTTGACTTGTAGGTTTTTTCTTGATTTATCTTATAACATTCATGTCTTCCTCAATGTGGATTTTTTTGCAGGTGTTGGAAAGACAAGCGCTTTTCATCATCATCTTATAATATTTTGGAGATTTGTCATATATATAATCTGACACTTTTTTAAGAATGGACGGTTTGGGTTGGGATGATGGCTCACAAGTACTTGTAACAAACGCAGCATCCATGTGGAGTAATAATCATCAGCAACATGTTGAAGAAACCTTTGTTTTACATCCAATCGGGGAGCTGCAAGAGCCTCAAACATCTCAATTCTGTCCTTCCACTTTGATCAATAGGCCTTCCAATATCATCAACCCTTTGAGCAGTTTCATGTCTGATTTCAGCCTCGCAAAACAATCACAAACTGGCAAGGCTCCGGCAACAACATGCTCTCTTGAGTCTCTGGATTGCCTGCTGTCGGCTGCCAATAGCAAATCAGACACGTCGGTGGAAGATGACAGAATTTCCATGATTTTCTCCGACTGCAGAAACTTATGGAACTTCGGTTCTGGCGGCAGTACTGCTGCAGTTTCGTCAGGGGAATCCGAGAATACTGCTCCCAATTATGTGAGAAACAAAGACATGAACTGCAAAGTGAGTGAGCTGGACGAGGCAGTGTCTCAAACATCCTCGGATCTTTATGTCAACAACCATGGAAAGTTTCAAATCATATCTGAGAATCCGCCAAAACCGAAGAAACCCAGATCGGAGAAGAGTCCGAGGACATCCAACATCAACTTCCAACAGACAAATTCATCGGTGTCCTCTTCCATGGAGGAGCCTGATCCAGAGGCCATTGCACAGATGAAGGAGATGATTTATCGGGCCGCGGCTTTTAGGCCGGTGAACTTAGGCCTGGAGGTGGTGGAGAAGCCGAGGAGGAAGAATGTGAGAATATCAATGGATCCTCAAACTGTGGCAGCAAGGCAAAGGAGGGAGAGGATTAGTGAGAGAATTAGGGTTTTGCAGAGGCTGGTCCCCGGTGGGAGCAAGATGGACACTGCATCAATGCTTGATGAGGCTGCAAACTACCTCAAGTTTCTCAGGTCACAAGTCAAAGCACTAGAAAATCTAGGCCACAAACTTGACTCAATCAATTGTCCCTCTACTGACTTTGCTTTTTCTTTCAACCCCTCGTTTCCCATGCAAATCCATTTACCACTCCAAAACCCTAACCATATCCACCATTCAACCGGTTGATCACAATGTTATTTAGTAGACTGTTGTACGACTAGGATAACGTGGCAGTAAAAATTAACTTTGGAAAATCAACAAGAGCTTTGTAACAAAAAAAAAAAAATCAATGACTGATTTTTACTGCCACGTTGTCTCATTAATATGACAATTGTATGAAAGTTAACTAAATATCATTTATGTGAAAAAAAAAAAAAAAAAACTAAACTAAACTAAACCCAGACCAGACCCAAAAAAGAAAAAAGAAAAAAAAAATGGCCAATAGCTAGGACTATCAAATCCCTTAAAATGCATTAAGAAGCTTTAACCAAAGACCCCTAATCATGTTCATCATCATTTCAGCACCAATGATTAAAATCCAAATCCCCTTTTCTAGCTAAAAGCACTGAAGATCTAATCCATGACCCCTGTGATATAGAGTTCAAAACTCTTAATGGCTTCTTCTTCTCTCTCTCTCTTTTCCAATTTTTTTTTTTTTTTTTTTTTTTTTTGTTTTTTTCAAGTTATGTAATATCATCATGTATGAGACCCACCACCACCCAAAGAGAGTTGTTTGGCTACGCCATTTTAAGTAGTAGTTTTGCTGCTTCCAGTATTATTATGTTTTGTTCTTTGAGCCAGGGAAGATGCATGATTGTAGTGGAAGTGATCACATTATAAGGCTGGGCATATTTGAGTTATTCATCATGACCCTTTTCTGCGCAGAAAGGCTTAGCAATTATAACACTTATGATTAAGATGAAGGGCAAGAAAGTGATTCTCACTTTGTTATTATATAATTGCTTAATTATGTGATCTATGCAGTTAAATCTCACTTTCTTGTTCATCTTTATGGTTTTTTATTACGTAATTATTTGTTAGCTAACCAATGCAAGAGACATTCTCTTAAAACTTGTGAGCCCCAGCAGTGGTCCTGTCTCCTTGATTCAACCCAAAGCGTGCCCTTGAAAATCACCCCCAACCTCATTGCTCAGCACGTGTTTATGCTTCTTTTTTGGCAGGCGGCATAAAATTCTTCTCCCCATTTAAAAACTCCAAAATCCATGGCTTATGCAACTAATCATATTATAATAAAGATGAACATGATATTAATTTTTAGTTAGTCTTGTTAATAAGATCAAGCATGTTGCAATTTTTTCAACGGTTCAAATTCATTCGAGAGGCATATATATATATATATATATATGCATTTTATAATTAAGATTGTTTATGGTGACGACAAACACCCAAATGGTGATCATGTTGGAGTCATAGGCTTTAATGCATATGTTGTCTTGTTTGGCATGGTCTTTAAGGTTTGGGAAAAAAGTTGGTTTTGATTGGATGAAAGAGGTTATTGTGGTTGGAATTGTTTGCTAAATTTAGACTTTCTGTTGCCAAAAACAAGCCAGATCTCCCGGTTGGCTTTTTCTTCTTGTATTTCTAATTCAACAAAAGCTAGCTCTCAAGATAAAGATAACCAGTTTGCGTGTGTGTATGTATATATATCTTTACACATTCATAATTTGTAGGCTTTTTGACTTTGTCATACAGTTGCGATGTATGTAGAGCTGTTGTTCTGCTGAGGACAGCTACATGCATGTAGCTCAATTAAAGGACAAGTCATCTTCTTAACTGTACAGATCTCCAGGTGTCTTTTTTTGATTGCTTACAGCTAGCAGCAACTGTCCTCAAGTCGCTTGTATATATGCATTGCTCTTCAATTTTTTTTTTTTTTTTTTGTTTTGAACTTCACTTTCTTCCAAACTGTACAAAGGTTTTGAAATAATTGCAATTTAATGTTATTCTTATCGTTAGGATTTTGTATTAATTATCAAATCGCTAATAAGTGAAATATCTCTTATATTCATGTATTCTCTTAAAACCTTTTTTGAACAAAAATGGATGGTAAGTTAGGTGACCCACGCCGGGCTGTCGCGGGTCATCTAATATTCAACGCTCCTTTTTTTTTTTTTTTAATTTTTTATTCTTTTTTAATTTTATTTTATTTAAAAATAAAATAAAAGCATAGTATCTTAATCATTTTGGCGGCCTCTATTAGGATTTAGTTGAAAATTTTAGTAGCTGATATTTAAAAATCCAACATTGAGAGTAATGATAATTGTAAGTTTTTTATTTGTCGGTTTTTTTAACCTTCTTTGATAGAGGCAAAGTATAGGGGAAGACGTTACATTTTACGACCCATTAATTGGACGAGCCCAGCCCACTCGATCAAAGACCTACCTTCATTCTTGAGGTAAGGTGCCGCAAGATGTTGGAAATGGTTGACTCAAATGTTCCTGTTTAGAGGGAAAAAAACAAAAAACAAAAAACAAAACAAAATAAAATAAAATAAAAAGTTATAGGAGGATTCATTAAATTCAAATAACGGTTGATTTTTGTAGCATAGTAACATTTGGGTAAGAGAAATGCTAAGGGTATTAACTCTTTTATTAACAGAAGTTTAATAATTAAATTGATGTGTAGCTCATTCATTAGAGAAAAACAAAAAAATTAATTAAGAGAAATAGAACATTGTTAGAGTGAGGCAGGCGAGGCAGGCTTGAGAGTTGAGAACTTGAGAGGCAGAGCCGCAGTCTCGTAGATGCAAGGAGAAGGAGAAGGAGCTTCGGATTTAGAATCGCAGATGCAGGGAGAAGGAGCTTCGGATTTTAGGGTTAGAAAAGAGAGGAATATATAATAAAAAATTAATAATAATAAAACTGATGTTAGGGGGAATCGAACCCGGAAGTTTTGTTGAAAAACTTGCACATGTACCACTATGCTATAACGCCTCATTGTAATTTATTATATGAAATATATATATAATATAAATATATATTATATTTAAAAAAAACGGTTAGCGGTTAGCGGGTTTCCACAACCGCCTAGGCGGTTAGCGGTTTTTACTAACCGCTTTCAAAGCGGTTAGGCGGTTAGACGGCTAGCGGTTAGTGATTATAGCGGTTAGGCGGTTTTAAATTTCAGCCCTATGTAACAAGTACCAATTATGAATGAGCTACACATTAGTTTAATAAACCTCTGTTAATATAAAAGTTAATTAGTACACCTAGTATTTCTCTGTGGGTAAATTTTTTTTTTTTTTTTTTTTGGAAGTGAAGGGTAAATCGAATTAAACCAACATTAAACAAAACCAAAAACCAAAATAAATAAATAAAAATAA
This sequence comes from Corylus avellana, assembly GCF_901000735.1. NCBI lineage: Eukaryota > Viridiplantae > Streptophyta > Magnoliopsida > Fagales > Betulaceae > Corylus > Corylus avellana. The sequence goes on along the minus strand of NC_081547.1, from coordinate 8,717,622 downwards.
AAAAAAATCATAAAATACTACTTAATTGTGACATATTTAGGCTCCTAATTCTTCACCATAAGTCCTCCACAAACAAAAAATGGAGGAAATGGTTAACATTTGGGTAACAACAAACCCAGTTCGTGGGTCAGCTAAAACTGGGTCACTTCACTGCTATATATGTCTTTAATTAACAAGTAGCATAAACATTGATTCGGGATCCCAGTTTGTGAGGAGGAAGGGGATTGAGGAAATTAGTTTTTTTGAGGAACTACCTCACAAAATATATATTTTACATATTTACAGTGTTTACTCCATCAGATACAGAAATAATTTTAGAGCAGCGTAAAGTCAAGTGTTATTGTACACTCATGACAGAAAATGGACAGTCGACTTAGTGCATGTGAAAAGTTAATGATTTCTATATTTATTGATGTAGTGTAGAATTCACACTTGGCCTGCTTTACTAAAAAGCTCATATCTCAAGTTTCGAACATCAAATTGAAGCAAGCTTCTTGGTGTTGGAAAGAAAATTCAAATATCTACAAAGTCATGTTTCATGAGATTTTGCTAATTCCAATGTGTTTTGGGTCAAAACAACATGTTTAAAAAAAAATCACAAAAGCTCTCGCTCGCTAGCTCGTTCAAATGAGCTTGCAAACGTGACGTTCCAAGGGAGTCAGAAAAGCTATCGTTCGCTAGCTCGTCCGAATGAGCTTGCACCGAGACAGTCCAAGGAAGTCACATAAGCTCTCGTTCACTAGCCTGTTCGAACAAGTGTGCAAATGAGGAATAAAAGTTGTGTTTTCGTTAAATTTTATATCAAGAGCATTTGAATGAGCCTATGTTCCGGTTCAACGAACAACACAGTTTTTTTAAACCAACTTATTTACTATTACTACTAAGGTTAGGAGGTTGGGACCTATAAATACATGTTTTATAGACCCAAGAATGTAGCATTGTGGTAACTATTTAGTTTTTCAATAAGAAAGTTCAGAGTTGCAATTTCTTTTATATTTTGTCATTGAATACTTGATAGACTCAAGGTTTTTAAGAAGAATTGTTACTTGTTTATTGTTTTTAATTGCGACCCACAATGACACGATGCATCAGTTGTTATTAGAGCCCAGATTACTTTCTATGGCTCCACAAGGATGAGGAAGGGGCAACCGTTTTGCATTCTTGAACGATGTGTAAGAGCGCGATGAGACATCACGTAAGGATCAATTGATGATTCATTTGCAGGACATGGAGGATCAATTTGCTAGTATGGCCTTGCAGAGAAGGGAGCAGATGCACACCTAGTACGAGGTTGTTACCGATCAATTTGCCGACATGGGTGGTCCAAATGGTTGTCGTCGTCAACTAAGTTTGCAGTACGCAGAGGCAGATTACGAGAATATCGTTGAAAGTGAACTTATCAATAATTTTGCATGGTGCGAAGTGCGGGGGAGGTATCCTACGACGCAAGCTCATTCTATTCGATGGGATGCCGGATTTAATCTCAAGATTCTGGAGTTCCAAATTTGCTTGCGGCCTAAAGAATTCCTTGATTGGGTGGCTGCTGTCAGAGAGATCCTCGACTTTAAGGAGTTGCCTGATGAACGAAGGGTCTCTCTAGTAGCAACCAAATTACGGGGGAAAACTACTGCGTCGTTGTAACACCCCGGTCCCATATTGGGAAGATGAGAAGAAGCCCACATAGAGTGTGTAGTTTATAAAGATAGTCATAGGTGCTAAGTCTCACATTGTCTAGTTACTAGGTGAAAGTGGGCTTTATAATGAATTATAGGGAAGCTCCAAATTGACTAGTCATTTTGAGGTGATAGCGTAGATGTGGCTAGCGCTTTTTTCTAGGTTGTTATAAATGGTATCAGAGCCACCTAGTAACGCCAGGTCATGTGTTATTAGAGCACTACATGATGTGGCCTTGAAGAGGACATCAGGAATTTAAAAGGGGGAGTTTGTAACACCCCGGTCCCATATTGGGAAGATGAGAAGAAGCCCACATAGAGTGGGTAGTTTATAAAGATAGTCATGTGTACTAAGTCCTACATTGCCTAGTTACTAGGAGAAACTGAACTTTATAATAAATTCTAGAGAAGCTCCAAATTGACTAATCATTTTGGGGTGATAGCGCAGATGTGGCTAGCGCTTTTCCCTGGGTCGTTACATTGGGAGTAGGATGTCTCTCGGTCTTAAGTCCCAACTTTCGGACTACTTTCTTTGCAATGATATTCTTGCAACTCCCAGAATCGATGATGAGCTTGACGACCTTGCCACCGATGGTGCATGTAGTTTGAAATTGTGGCGCGTACCTCTAATGCATCGAGAGACCGATTGGTAGTTGGGTTCTGCCATCTCCACATGTGTCCTCACTTTGTAGGACTTTTCCATGTACTTGTTCACGAATCTAGATGCTTGTCTCCGACTTTGTGACTGTTGGCACATGGTTTGGATATAAAGATGAGAATGCAGCTCTGATGTGCTTCAATAGTTTCTCCTAACTATTAATGTTCTTCTTGCCTTGTCGCACTCTATTTTGCGACATGAGAGGAAGCCCACATAGAGTGGGTGGTTTATAAAGATAGTCATGTGTGCTAAATCCCTCATTGCATAGTTACTAGGTGAAACTGGCTTTATAATGAATTTTAGGGAAGCTCCAAATTAATTAGTCCTTTTGGGGTAATAGTGCAGATGTGGCTAGCGCTTTTTCCTAAGTCGTTATACCCTACCAGTTGTAATGGCTCAAGAAAGGAAATAAGGTAACAGTTTCTAAGCATTGTCTAGTGTCCTTTTCCATTGGAACTAAGTATAGAGATAAGGTTTGGTGTGATATGATCGATATAGACACATGTCACCTATTGTTGGGAAGACCATGGCAACATGATAAAGTTACCGTCTATGATGGAAAGAAGAACACATACAGCTTCATGATTGACAAAGTAAAACTTCTCTAGCCAAGAGGTAGGACCAAAACCTTCACAAAGGGATGGTCAACCCTTTTTAGCAAAACATGAGCTGATGGGTAAGGAAAGTAGCATCAAGGGGGTGTTACTGGAGTCGAAAAAGGGGACATTCAAGGAATTTGTCAACGTACTCCTGGCAGAATTATCAGCAATGGATGAGGTTATAAAATATCACCAGGTCGAGTAAAACATTTGTAAAATGTTTTGAACATTTTAAAAACTATTCTTCTGCTCAATAAGTAAAATACATCTGTTATCTACTTAACTTCAATAGATGACTCTAACCAAGTGTAGCGCCCTGACTTTACCAGGCAAGCTGTAAGTGGAATTATGTAAATTCTTATGTGATACTACTACTTTTTCCTTACTGTAAATAACACAACAGAAAACCAATAATAAAATTTTCTTTTCTTTTTATAACATACACTCACTAATAAATACATACCAGAGCTTCTATTATATATCATTATGACATCACAAACTTTATCCATAATACAATGAGTCACATGCATCATAAATACAACTAAACTAACCATACTAACTTATGGCAATATAGCTCTTCAAAAGTAGAAGCCTCCTGTAAGCCTCAAGGGTGAAAGTCCCAAGAAGATCTCTATCATCAATCACCTCAACTAATCCTGCAATAATTGTGTTTGGTGGATTACGCCAATTGAATCCATGATTACACTAGCAAATAAGTGAGCCTACAGTCTCAGTAAATTCAAGCAAATTGACCATTTGTGATTAGAGCCATTCTTTATTTGAAAATCTATCTTATCTTCCAGTGTTTACTAAACAACCATGTATGCAATGTGTTCACAAATGAATTTTAATAAACGTATGGCTAAATGGTAAATCAGGTGATAGACAATTTGATACATATGAATAAAATCGTAATAATATTTCCTTGCATTTTATTACTACATAATTAACTTCACATTTCATAATATGAAGCAGTAAAATAGTTCATAACATAATGAGTTAAAACATGAGTTAAAAATCTTCATAATTTAAGTACATAGCTTTGCGTAACATAGCATATCATAACATAACATTTTATAACATACATAACATCATAAGTAAATTTATACTACCGCTTATCAACTGTAGTTTGCTAAGTGTTACCCCACTTAACCAAAAGGTTGCTAATAATTTCTCACTCTCATAGCTTCAAGGTGTTAAGCGTATTACTCCACTTAACCGCTGAGCTATTAGGCAACTTTGTTTCACCCTTCCTAACATAGGGGTGTTAGGCGTCTAATCCCCACCTAACCGCTAGGCTCTTACATATATTCATCCATAACATCATATCTTTCATATCATCATCCTATTTGTAAATTTTGTTTTCCTTCCAAAACTCAACTTCATTTCATAAATCATTTTCTTTGAAAATACATTTTCATTTAAGACATAGGTAAAACATTTCAAAACATAATCATATGTGTAGTTAAAATAACAGGGCTCAGCAAAACATATAGAACATGTTTTTGTAAAATAATGCAGGGTCAATAAGTTTGAACTTACATTCTGAGCTTAATATTCTTACACGTAATCTCCTTTGTCGGTATACTTTCTGCATTAATATTGTACTTTTTACATTAGCATGTATTCTTTCATTTCCTATTCCTAAGCCTTATTTCAAATCCTAGGATCCTTAAAAATTAAAATACTTTGAGAAACATTATTTTCATACTTTGTCTTTATTCTAAGAATTAGGTCAGCATAACGACATGTTTATAATATCTTAGTATTAATTGGACATTATAACAACACATCTAAATATATTAATACTATTTGGGCATCATAATGACATTAGTAAAATATTTATTTGCAATTTCTAATATCTTTTTTTTTTTTTTTTTTTTTAACTTTTTATTATTATTATTATTATTATTATTATTTTGACATATCCACACAAGAGGGGGGAGGAGAGATTCGAACTAGTGACATCCGCTTCATAAGGCGTGGTTTCCAGCCGATTGAGCTATTCCTTAGGGACTACAATCTCTAATATCTACCTGGGCATTACTGTGCTATTGTAAAATACCTAATAATATTTAGGCAACACAACGACACATTTGTAATATTAAAATGATTATTGAATATAATATCATACTTTTTCTTAGTAATTTAGACATCATAACGACTTAAATTAAATTTTAATAACTATAATTGATATAAACTAGGGATAACAGAAGTATACCTAGCAATTCCAATTGAAGCAGCTCCAAATCTATATATATATATATATATATATGTGTGTGTGTGTGTTTATTCTCTTTCATTTCCTTTTATTTTATTTTGAGTCTCTAGTACGTACGCGAGAGTGAGAGATTTTCTGATGCAAATATACTGCAGTACTACACAAGGCTATCTATAGGCAAGAGTTTAGGACATGGATGGAATTTGGCATAAATGATTCACGCAGTGAGAAAAACTCTGGAATGCACTCGTGAAGCCAACCCTAGCTCCAGAATATTTTAGAACATGCACTACGATAAAGAGAATTGGTGGAGTTCTCTAGAATTTTATGTTGGCCATGTCTAGTGTTTTTTAGAAGCAGGTGTGAAATAGAAACTCTAGAAATCCAACTAGTCCGAAGTACCTTCTAAAAGAGAACACCAATTTTCAAACTAACGGGGCCTACTTGAATTAACTAGGGGTGCAAAGGCGGGCGGTTTTTAACCGCCCGCTAACCGCTAACCGTTATAACCGCCAACCGCCTAACCGCATAACCGCCTAACCGCTATAACCGCTAGGCGGTTAGCGGTTATTGGGTCTACTAACCGTAACCGCTAACCGCTAACCGCCTTTTTATATAATATATTTTTATAATTATAATTATAAAAATATTTATACATATAACATAATCACTTGATCATTAAATCACAATTTAAAAAAAATAATAATTAAATCACAATTTGAGTATTAATATATTATCACTATAATTTATATGATTATATCATATAATCACTTGATCATTAAATCACAATTTTTTTTAAAAAATAATTAAATCACAATTTGAGTATTAATATATTATCACTATAATTTATTTGATTATATCACATGAGATTGATCATTAAATCATTTGATTATATAATAACAAATTATACATATATAATATAACATAACTCATAAGTATACCAATTCATACTAATACAACAATTAAATATCTAGAGACTTATTTCCAATGTATGTTATAAACTTATAAGTCTATATATGTTATAAGTCTATATAAGTCTACATATGTATATGAATAATATAAATGTATAATATCAATAGTTAATCATATGATTCAATGACAATTCAAATACTTTATTCAAGACTTCAAGTGAATCATATTATTAATGTACAATGATGATATGATTCGTATAATATCAAATTAAGTAATTGACATTGGATTAAACAATGACCAATGTGTTACTTATAAACACAATTTAAGTATTAATGTATTATCATTATAATTTTAGTAATTTATATATTATCACTATAATTGATATGATTATATCACATGATGACTTGATCATTAAATCATATGATTATATAATAATAAATAATACATATATAATATGACATAACTCATAAGTCATAAGTCTACAAGTTAATCATATGATTCATGTACAATGATAATCACAATTGATTCAATTGAATTAAACAATATGTTACTTATAACTACAAGTCTACAATTTAATTAAAGCATTATTAGATACTTTAGGAATTTTGGATTTAGGAGTTTGAACATTACCATTTACCATTAGATATTAAGTTCAATTCAAAGAAAAAAGATTATAAGTAAATATGATAAGAATTTAAATAATAATCATATGAATCATATGATATAATTTAATGAGACTATATAATTATATAATATCAAATTAAGTAATTAACATTAGATTTAACAATGTGTTACTTATAATCACAATTGAAGTATAAATGTATTTGTATCATTTAATGTTTTATTTGAACTTATTTTATATGCTTTCTGTTGAACTTTTTTTATGTATTTTTTTATATGTTGTGACAGTTGTCTGAATTCTGAACTTTTTTTTGTATGTTGTGTTGATTTTTTTTTTTTTTAAAAAAAGTTAACCGATTATGATTTAATATTTAAGGAAATTTTTTTAAAAGTACAAGTAAATGTAAATTTTGGGTCAAATATTTTTGATTTTTCAATATGAGCTCTTTTTATAGCAATTGGGCCCAAGAAGATATTAAAAATACAAGAAAAAAAAAATGAGGATAAAAAAAAGCCCCAAAAAATAAGCCCAAAAAGCCCTAAAGAAAGCCCAATTTTAAAAAAGCGGTTAGCGGGCGGTTATCTATTTCACTAACCGCTAACCGGCGGTTAACCGCTAACCGCTAACCGCTAAGAGGTTAGCGGTTGCGGTTAGTGAAATCTACTAACCGCTAAGGCGGTTACAGTTAGCGGTTATTGCCACTAACCGCTAAACGTAACCGCCTTTGCACCCCTAAAATTAACTATATTATATATCGATGAAATCACAACTTCTAAACAAAATCATAAAAACTTTCTTGAAATCCCGCTAGTCTAAACTAGAACACCAATTTTTAACCAACCTTGGACACCAATTTTTAACCAACCTAGGACCTACTTGAATTAACTATATATATATATATAGAGAGAGAGAGAGAGAGAGAGAGAGAATAAACAAAAACTGTAAAAGTATATAACACAAGTAATGAAGCACTTAATTAAACTGGACATTGATGCTCATAAATAAACATAGGATAATGTTGATAAAAACTTACAAATAACAGATTGACTAATGAAGATACAAGTTCTTTGAAATCATTTCAAAGGTTGATGCTTCCAAGGTTTACAAAGAAAATATTACAAGGATTGTGGGTAGTAGGAATGGATAAGTAAGTTTCAGCTAGAGAGTATTGTGCAGTCTACAAAAAACTCGGTATTTCCTTCCCTTAAATAGACTCAAGATTCCATTTCTGAATTATTGCCTTCTTCACCGAGTGACTGGCTCGATCTGGAGACTCTGTCCAGCTTACTTTAGTGAAAAGAGTAACTTGTCTGATACTACCTGACAGCATTGTGCAGAGGAGCTTTTACTATGCTTGGCTGCTTATACCGACAGTTTTTTAGTCACTGTCCAAATTATAAGCATCATAAGGGTCTTGTGCATATATATATATATATATATAGTGAAAGTTCTAGTAACATTTATAAGTTGCTAGTGTAGTAATTGTCTAGAACGTGGAATATATAAAAGAACTAGTGATGTTTATATATGCATAAACATTCACTATTTCTATTTAATAATTAAATCTTGAATGACAAATCATCCATAATGAGAATCAGAGTCTAGTTCGAACCAACTACTTCTCACATTAAACCGAGAACATAAAATTAGACATCAGATATATTTTTTGGATATATTTGATCTAATTTAAACCTAATATTTATACCAAAGTATTCTTAGTCATCCTAATAAATTATTCCGGTGTTACACCAAGTGTGCAAATGCTCAACTGCATGTTCACATTGCAATCATACCACAAATCAGAGTCCGGCCATGACCTGTCTAAAATTTAGGCAACTACCCGATACTTGATCATCACAGCTATCAATTACTCATAGGAATCCCATAAGGGCCATAATAGCTTGGGGTTCCACAACTACCCATAACTTCTAAAACCAACCCACAGAAGAACTTCTAGGTTTAATACTCAAAAATCCCCAACTTATAGTTCTTAGAAAAACTTAGGGTTTTGGGTGTAACCTTGATAAGTGGAGAACTCCGAAGCTTCGCTCCACAAAATGCCTATCCTCGACTTGACTCAAGCCTAGCACCCTAAAAATCAATCCATATTCAAGGAATTAGGACTTAACGATTTATCTCAAAGTCAATCGATGAAAATGATATTCTAGGGTTTGAGAATTCTGTTTCCGGTGTTTGATTTCACTTTAGGAACCTCTTATGACCAATACCATAGGGTTTGAGCAAACCCTAAGAGAGCAAGATGTGTTTTAGGAGTGAAGAGGGAGAGAGAGCTGATAAATCACATCCCAGTTATTTATGGTAAGTAAAGATATAAGGAGGATTAGAGTCCTCCAAAATGTAATATGACATTTAAAATCACCATTAGATTAAAATTTAATAATGATCATCTCAAATTCAATAGTAATTTTAAAAGTTATGTTACATTTTGGAGGATTCTAGCCCTCCTTATATTATTACTCATTTAGAGTGAGTTGACCCTTGGCATTCCCCCTTTGAATGGATAAGCGACTTGTTCAAATGATACATTGTAACAAAGAACTGTTCAGACGGACAAAATCCCCATTTGAACGAGACATACCAATGTAGTTCCGTTCGAAGCCATTTAATTTAATTTAAACTTTAAACCTCGTTCTAAAACTCACTGGTTCTAACGAAAGACCAGAAAAATGATTTTTTCTTAAATTTTCCAAATCCTTCACTTAGGCTATTACTCTTACTTGTCCAACTCCTTTAATTTAATTTGATAAATATTAATTAATTATTTTTCTTGGGCATTGCACTTCTCTTCCACTGAAGTTGGCGTCACGGTCACTGTTCATTTTTTTAGGGATAAATGCATAATCAATCTTTGTGGTTGGTCTAAATTACAAAACGCTACATGTGGTATCAAAATGAATTCAAAGGTCCTTGAGGTATGCCAAAAAAATGATTTAGTCCCTGTAGTCAAATTCCGTTAAAAAATTTGACAGATTTCGTTAGTTGCCACATCAGGACTAATGAAATCGTGACGTGTGTTATTCTTAATAAAAAAAAATATAAATATATTAAATATATAAAAGTAAAAAAAATAAAACAAACAAACTAAAAAATAATTTTTGTTTAAAAAAAAAAAACTGCAGTGTTCTCTCTTCTCCCATTTCATCGTTCTCTCTTCCCCTTTTCATCTCTGTGTCTTCCCCCATTTCATCTCTCTTCCCTCTCCCCTCACTGACAGCCGGCAACAAAGACTACGACTTTGAGCACCACTGACGACGAGCTAGCCATATCTCCGACAATTGAAGCTCATCAATTCTCATATATTGCCACGAACTAAACCCATTTTTTTTTTGGATGAATTAAACCCACTTCTTTTCTTCTTCAGCAAAGGTGAGAGAATAAGAAGAGATAAGGAAACTGAACCAACTTTTTTTTTTCTTCAGCAAACCCACAATTAATTTAAATATGATAGGGAGCTTCCTTTCCACAAAGAAAACACCAACAAACCATTTGAAACATGGAATAACCCATGAAAAAATTGAGAACAAAAAAAACGTAATAGACAAGACGCCAGGGTCGGTGAGGGTCTCTGGTGTGGTACATCCGATTGTCGCACGGAGAGGAAGGCCGACGGCAGTGGTGGTTGTCGCACAGGGGAAATTTTGGGGGTGGGGAATATGTGTTTGGGAAGAAAATTGAGGGAAATGAGAAAATGGGTCTCGGTAAAAAGGACTGAAGCAGGATTTTATTTATTTTTTATTTATTATTATTATTTTCTTTTGAGTTAGACTTAATTGGCCTTGGGCAGACCCTGAGACTTAGGGGTGTCAACCCGATCCGGTTTTTCGGTTTTTTGCCAAAATCGAAACCGGAACCGGAACCGGGGTACCTCGGTTCTCGCTTTGAAAACCGGAATCGAACTGACCGGTCCAGTTATGTCGGTTCCAGCCACCGGTAACCGGTTTTTGAAGAAAATTGATTTTTGAGCTTATTTTAGATGTTGAGCCTAACATAAGCCCTTTTTTTTTTTTTTTTTTTTTTCATATGTTGGCTCATTTTTTAAAAATATCTATTAATATTTTTGTCTAAATTAAAGAGGCTTTGTTGTGATTATTCCAAATAATTAAACAATAAACTTAAAAAAGCCCAAAAATCCTAAAAAATCAATGTTTTTAATATAATATATATTATATTAAAAAATATTCATAGAAATTATCCTATATATATATATATATAAACCCGGTTCCGGTATTCCCAGTAAAAACCGGGTACCAAAAACCGGGTACCGGAACCGGGGTACCCAGTTTTTGAATTTTTCAAACCGAAACCAAAACCGGGTCCCCGGTTTCCCGGTTTTTTGGGTTTTGGTTCCGATTTTTCGATAATTTTTGACACCCCTACTGGGACTACCTGGGTCTGCCGAATATCTCTACTCTTAGCAAGCATAGTGCTAACCACATCCTCCTCCTTCCTAAAAGCAAATTGAGCACGACCTGGAGTTTTATTTTTTGTTGCTTGCAGAGTTTTTAAAAAATCGGGCCAAGGTCACTCAGTAGATCTAGGGGTGGCGGCAACTAACATAATCTATTATATTTTTTAATGGAATTTAACTATATAGACTAAATCATTTTTTTGGCATACTCCAAGGACCTCTATTTTGCTACCACATGTTGATTATGCATTTATCTTATCTTTATTTTATTTTATTTTTTATTTTTTTTATTTAAAGCAGTGATAGAGCTCCATGCCTGAGAAAAAAAAATATATATATATATTTCCCTCAAAATATTCATGCTTATGTTGACGTATGGATTTAGCGTGTGGGTCCAGCTATGTTTCCTTCATTCCTTGTCCTCGTGGGTTTTGGAGATAACTCAAAGATTAACTTAAAAAAGGGCATTTGGTCCTTTGGAAAATCATAAGCACTAGTAAAGCAAAAAAAGGTGGATCAAGAGTGCTGAACAGGGAGATCAAGAGTGCCTCAAGGTTTTCTTCTTGTTTTTGGAGGAGCCGCAAAAACAAGAGAGAAGAAAAATGGTGTTACAGAGTGGGAGAAAAAAATAGAGATTAGTCGCTATTTATTTTAGTAAAAGAAGACTCTGTATTTTTATTTTTGGTATTCACTTTGAAAATAATCTATTTTGTGTGATAATGAGATTTGAGTGTATTAGGGTTTTAGATTTGAGTGATTTTCTTTTTACTATTGTTTACTTTATCTTTTGATAGTGAATTTCTTCGGGTGGTCTTCGCCAACGGATGTATACTTGTTAAACCGAACTACCTAAATCTTGGTGTTATGTGTGATGGCATTATCTTTATTATTCTGCGTTCTTCTTATGTTTTTTGCATTTCACGGGTCTTGAGAAATAAGATTAATTTCCTAATAGCTTAGTGTTTGTTTCTCTGAAAATTCAAAATATTTTTCAAAACGTTGACGAAAATATCTTCATATCCCCACATAAAACACTTATCAAATGTTGATCATACACAAAACACTTTTCAACTTTCTGTCACATAAAAACCTTTTTCGAATCAAAATACAAGAAATACTATTCAAAAAAGTTGAGATAAAAAATCTTTTATAGTTAAAAAGGCATTAAACTAACAATATTTGTCAAAGAAAATTTAGTTATTTCATATGTTTTGCCATCACTTTTAAATGGCCAAATTGAAAGGATCGAGGTTTTGACAATGATGACAGATGTAGTACATATTACAAACAAATAGACCATTAGAACCATCATGGATGATTCATTTGAAGTATAGTATGCACTAACAAAATATTACAAAAAGTCAAAAAGATTCAAGATTCAATATGTCCTTTACCGTGCTAAAGGACTGAGTTCGGTAGTGAGATTCATATTGATCATCAATTAAATCAATTGATTTGTACTCGTTGCCCTCCTTTGTGCGAGCTAATTCAAGTGGCAAACACTCATTTAGTACGGCCACTACTTGACTCATAGTTGGCCTTTCAGCAGAAGTTGGAGATACACAAACCATTGCTATTTCGACAGCTTTCCAAGCAGAGTAGATGTTGAAATTTCCACCTAGCCTTGGATCAACAATACTTTTTATATCCCCTTTAGCAAGCAAGAAACTCACCCATTGACTTATGTGAGTCCTTTCGTGGGATCTTTCAAGTGCGGGCCGACTTGTAATTATCTCTAAAAGAACAACTCCAAAACTATAAACATCACTTTTTTCCGTTAACTTGTTTGATATGTAGTACCTGCAAGTCAAAACATGTTATTTTTTCATATTTGTAGCAAATTTATTCTTAACAAAGTTTGCAACTACATTGATTTAAAATATATTAATATTTGAGATCTTTTTAATTTTCTCATGGATCAAAATAAACATTTCACGTTAGGCCAAAATCAAAAACATTTCATCTTTATTCTCAGTAAATCATTTGTATTTCATTTTCATTTTGTAATGGGTCACATCATTGCAGAATATAAATGTCACTCTTTTATTGGGAAAGAAAACGAATGTTGAAGATGATTAATAAGTAAATGAAGTAATAACATAAATACTCACTCAGGGTCTAGGTACCCAGGGCTGCCAGCAACATCAGTCGACATATGGGAGCCACCATCACATGGGAAAATTTTGGATAGGCCAAAATCAGCTAGTTTGGCATGGAAATTTTCAGTTAACAAGATGTGTGTAGACTTCACATCTCTATGAATTATAGGTGGCTTACAACCACGATGTAGATACTCCAATCCTACAAATTCATAACACATCATTGACAGAAAAAAGGAGAAAAAAATGACGTTATAAAGAAAGAATATTTATACAAATTAACTCGTTGCTAACCTTGTGCTGCATCCGTCGCGATTTGAATTCTATCTTCCCAATTTAAGATGTTTGCCTTCTCACCTGCATTTGTCAATAAAATGCTTAAACCATTATCTGTTTTGTTATTCAAAATAAATTAATAAGCTGAAATTTGAAGTATTCTTTGCTTAATATTTCAATTATGCCCAAACCTGAAAGATGTTCTTTTAAGTTTCCGTTGGCCATGTACTCATAAATGAGCCACATGTTACTTCCTTCATAGCAAAACCCAACAAGAGTAGTTAAGTTTCTATGATGAACCTTCATAAGAAGTTTAACCTGTAATTACAAATTATCACCTTAATTTTAATATATACATCAGACCATATATATATATCATGAAAATTTTATGTGTGTTACAGTTACGTGCTTCGGATTGAAATCGTTGAAACCCTTGAATTGATGATGGAGAGAGCATCTTCACTGCTACTTGAGTGTCATCTATGGTGCCATGGTAAACTGTTCCAAATCCACCTTTACCATCAATTCTCTCAAAGTTGGTAATTTTTAGGAGCTCAGGATATGTAAATTGTCGTTGTATTGACTCCAATGATACATTTTGAATGTTGGATCTAGCATCTATTATTACAACTGCTAAAATCACCATGATCAGCATAATAAGTGCGTATCTAAGGAAAATTTTTTCTTTGTTTTGTGAATTTGAATATTATGATTAAAATATTACCTTTAGTCTTATCTTGATGTTTTCTCCTTCTAATTCCCAACAAGATATATATAGCAGCAACAATCAATGAGAGGATCAACAATCCACCAAGTGATGCAACTATTGGAACAACAAAATTGTTCTTCTTCTGTTTGCACGAATCGGATCCACAAAGATTTGGATTGTCACCCACACTGGAAATGATAGTGTTAATGGCATTAAATAAGTTATGCAAATAAAAGTCAAAAGAAATTTTTAATGTATCGATAGCAGTTGTAATTGACCAACGACGCTTAGGGATTTTTGCATATATCTGTTAACTTTTTTTTTTTTTTTAATTTTTATGAAACTTGGAGTTAAGAAAAATTATAGGAAACTACATTTACCCCCTTTAATTACTATATTTAAAATGCCCTCCCAATCTATCACATGCATTAGGGTTGCAATGCTCTCTTCCTCGCCTAATTAATTAGAGGCCATTATTTTTTATATTTGTTCTTTTTTCGTTTCTTTCCCGAAGTTCTGCCTTTTTTCAGATTTTTTTTTTTTTTTGTTTTTTTGTTTTTTTTTTAAATTATTTTTTTCGGTTTTTTTTTTTTTTAATCATTTTGGACGCAGAATGTGACATTACAACCTACGTGCAAGATTAGGGATTGGGGTGACAAAGATTTAAAAATTGGAGAACATAGCAAATATGATGCATATGTACGTTGTTAGAGGCATGGGAGTAAATGCAATTTTCCTTGATCTTTGACAAAAATCATACCTTGATGATAATGAACGACCATTCTTTGATCTTGCAATTAGTTCAGTTGGAACTGAACCGGACAGCTGGTTTCGCTCTAAGTTTCTACAAGCAAAGGTAGAATGATTGTTTTTGCCCTAACTTGTTTAACTGTGAAATTTGTAGCATCAGTCTTAAAATAAAAGTAACTTACAAGATCCTCAAGTATTGCAATTGAGATAGAAAATTAGGCACGGATCCAGTTAAGTTATTATTAGAAAGATCCCTGAAATGAGCAAATCACTTATATTATTAGAAAGTTCCTCATATTTAGCCAATATTTTTTAAAAAATTGAATACATCAACAATTAGATTTTTGGGATCCACCATTAACTTATGTGGAATCCGCATAAGTCCACAAATCTAATGGTTGATTATAAGAGAATATGGGCCAAATCTAGAAAAAAATATTAACCGCTAACATTTTTCCGATAGAAAATGTGTAGGTTGGCAATCGAGTCATCATTGCATCCTTACAAATATGATGTGAATTTTAAAATTACCACTGAATTTGATATGATCATTATTAATTTTTGATTTATTGTTAATTTAAAAATTCACATCACATTTGAGATGACACATTTCTAAATTATTGGTAATCCTCCTTCTATCATTATTTATAGCAATCATCATCACGTTTCTATAAATTATCTAATCATGTAAATTGTGATACTTACAAATATTGCAACATTACGAGATTTGATATGTCGGCAGATATCTCTCCAATTAGTCCACTTGAGGACAAGTTCCTGAGGAATTTAATTAAATTAAGTTTTACAATGACTTAAAATAAGAGTCAAGATAAGTTGGAAAATCATAAAGCTAATATATATGAATTAGGCATAGCCTTACAAGGATGTAATTCTAGGAGGAGTATAACCATCATAGCTACAATTTAGACCTTCCCACGGGTATTCTTTTGGGGCACACGGATCTCCTTGCCAAGTTCTCTTTATTCCATACGTTGACTTGATTTTTGCGATGGCATCAACTAAAATTTCACATGCATGATGCTTCCCACAGTCAGTCAAATATATGCAAACTAAGACATATAGTGAAAAGCATATCTATATAAATATGTGTGTAAAACAAACGTACCATCTCCTTGGACTGTTTCTGATTGCAAGAGATATTTCACGGAGTATATCTCAATCGCATTGATGATGGGTGGAAATGTTGAATTTTCAGTTTTGAAGATTGAAATTTCATATTTTGCTTTTCCACTTAAGGCTGATGAGCTATCCAGAGTGTTTGTTTTTAAGTAATTAGGAGCAAAGGGTCCATACCAGTAGTTCTCGTTTACAGCAATGTTGAAGGATCTGTACTGGTTGGCTTCGAGCTTTACGACTTCAGCAAAGTACATGTACACATAATATTCGGAAGTCGCATACTCTGAGTCCCAGGAGAACTGTAAGGAATCGTTACCATTTACAGGTGTGACGGCAGTACTCATCACAACAGATGGTGGTTGGTAACTATTGGTGGTGTCAATGGTAAGCGAGGTGCTTAAATCTGTCCACCCAAATTTGTTATAGGGCACCCAATAGCGATCATGAACATCATATCCATACCTAAATAAACACGTGTCACGCGTGTATATATATATATATTTAGTATAAGGCAAGAGAAAATTGAGTATGTTCTATTGTGAGGATCGAGGATGAGATCTACAAAAATAATGCAAATGACTTGAAATCATGTAAAACGACTCACCTGTATCCTTGATTGCTTGTTGATCCAACATCCAAGCGGGAAAAGAGTGACAATGATCCAGATGTGGTGACATAGGAGGTATTTATCAATGGCCTTAACTCTATTGCTGATATAAATGGTGTTCCGAGGCCGGTGTTTACGAGACAGAAATGTACATAATTTCGAGATGGGACATGTATGAGCTGCTTGACGACTCTAAGCGATGAATTTACCACTTTGACCGTGTCCCACGTATTTGGGCCAAGATATAGATCGAATTGTGGTAAATTATCTATTCCATCATAATTCCCATACAAGAAGGTTGCTCCGATCAAATATTTAGTGCCTGCTGTGACGTTTATGGTGTAACAGTTTCGGTTTCCTTGAGGAAAGCTTCTGAGATTCCATACGTATTGTTGTTGGTTACCTGTGAATTCAGGTGATATGCTCTTACTTATACCTGAGTCTATGAAGGTCTCGTCCGAAATGTAATTAATGCCTGTTTTCGTCTCCTTAAATCTAGAATTCGCTGGTAACCCGCAAGCTATGCTTATGAAGCCTGTGACGACAGATCAGACATGCAGAATATTAATTATCAAAACAAAAGTTATATATATTGAAAGATTAAGAATTTGAGACGATGATGATTATATATATGTATATATATACCTGATTGATCCTGGACATGAACAGCAAGTATATCATGACCCAAACCAGCGAGCAATATAGAGATGAAATGTTTGAACCCCATCCCCATCTGTTTCCTTTTCTTTATCCGCGGACATATCTTCCGCCTGGTATGCATGCTTAATTTATACTGCAAAAGTATAGTACTGTTAGTAAACTCAACAGTGAACACTTCTAGAAAGGCAATTTTTTCCCCTGCGAAGGTAATTATTGTATAAGGATTATCTTGCTAACTGATACCTCATCAAATTGTATAATTCATATGTTCCAATCATGTCTAGCACTTGGAGATCGTACC
Organism: Corylus avellana; assembly: GCF_901000735.1. NCBI lineage: Eukaryota > Viridiplantae > Streptophyta > Magnoliopsida > Fagales > Betulaceae > Corylus > Corylus avellana. The sequence goes on along the minus strand of NC_081547.1, from coordinate 8,699,969 downwards.
CACAAAGTTGTTTATTTATTTATGTATTTTTAATTATATTTTAACTTCTATTACTCGATCGTTTACATATTTGTCACAAACTATTTTGTGTCAAACTAAACCCCCTTCAACTAACAATTATTAACAAAAAAAAAGAAAAAACCCTTCTTTTTTTTTTTTTTTTTTGGTAACAAACATAACATTAACAGAAAAAGAGCATTACAGCCCCTCAACCCCTCAAGGGGGAAGAAAACAGGGTGATTCTAAACCACTACAATCAGCTGGGAAAGGAGAAAAAGGGGAAAAAATGGGAATGCAGCCCGAGTGAACTCTTGCCGCGGCCCAAAAAGAAAAAAACCTTTAATTTGTTAGCTCTAATGGTTAAAATGGACAGTGTGGTAATTGTTAGACTAAATCTGAATATTTTGACCTAATTTTAAAAAAAAAATTAAAAATTAAAAATTTACAATCATCCCTAGAGATAGCTCGGCCACCCCAAAACCACCCCTAAGGATATTTTTATTATTTCACCTTAAAAAAAAAACATATGTACGTGCGCATGCTCGTGTGCGGCTTTTTGTCTTGTTAAACCTATCAGGAGCTTTTCTTAATGATTGGTAGTTTGATAAAGTTGAGTGTGACGGATGTTAATTATTAGTTGGTGGAAAGAATGCGTAAATGAAAGGTAATTAATTGGGGTATTAAAGATAAAGTTAACTTTTTTCGTTTTTGTTTTCCCTAATTAACTTCAAGTAAAGGAGAGCAGTTTCCACACGCATAGGTTACATTGGCATCGAAAAGAAGAGACCCTTACACACCAATTAGAGTGTGTGAAAGTGTTGGTTAATTTCTTCAAGAAAAAGTGAAGTCAATTTCAACAAGAAAATTGTTAGAAATTACAGGGTTAACACCCCCTCATTGTGTTGATTACTAATTTGCTTGGTGAATAACTAGCGAAGCAGAATTTTGATATATTTAAGAAGAATATTTTACATAAGGTATTCATATATATACTTGGTAAGTCTGAATTTTAAAAACAAGATAAATTTTAGTTATATATGAATGATACCTGGCCATCACTGGATAGCAAATTCTTGGACCAGAAAAACGCACCAACAAGAACCATTTAATAAAAATAAGGGTCAAGATTTTAAGGACTATGCCCTAGAGTTATCTTAAAAGAATTAGAAGATCTTTACCCATCTATTTCAGAGCTTGCAAGCCCCAATATATAGGAAGATGCTAGCTACTATAATTAGGTTTAGGTACTTAGAATAGTTATAATTAGTCTTTCCAACTGTCTTTTATAAATAGATAAAGTAAAAAATAAAAAAAAATCATAAGTACAATGCCCAGGGGTACACGTTTTTTGGGGGTTTGTTATGTACATTGGTTCTAAGACAATTAATTCCAGTCGTCTCTCTATCAATAATTAACCTTTTTTTGTAGGTCTAGGCGTTTAGAACACGTTCTAAAGAAAGAATATCGACCGTGGACGTGAATTTGGAAATTGCATGGCAAATTCATTAAGTCAGCAGTCAACCACGTGGTCCTGTGCCCTTTCCATACTCTTGCTAAAGGTGGGAAGAAAGATAGGTTAATATATTGGTCATCGTCCAAGTCAATGGCAAGCGTCGTGTTCCTAAAACAAAACAATACCTGCTATGGAGAAAAAAACAGAAAGAAAATTGGAGAAAATATTCTTTACCTTTCTGAATTTTAAGCAAATTAATTTTCATTGATATCTGGTTCTGTGAACTACTATTCCGTCTCAAATTAGATGCTTCTTGCATTTTTCTACAAAAAAAAAAAAAAAACCCTTGAAGTTATATATATATATATATATATATACATAAAATAACAGTCAGAAAAAAAAAAAAAAAAAAAAAAAAAGAAGTAAGGGAGCTAATATGAAAAAAGGACCACCCTTTTTGGTATTTTAAAATTTTCACCCTTTTTGTTTAATTTTTTAATAATTTTAATTTATTTGAAATGGTAATTTTTAACTAACTTCAAGGACATTTTGAGGCGAAAAAAAAAAAGTGTCTAATTTAACAATCGGTGGTAGTTCAGGGGGCTCAAATGTTACTTTTTAAAGTTTGGAGGCATAAATGAAAATGTGGTCATAGTTTAAGGAGCTAAAGTATATTTTCTCCAAAAAATTTTATGCTTGTATTTTCAGTAGTCACAATTCATATTTATAAAGAAATGATCATTTCGTGTACCAAGTAAAATGTAATCATCGTCCAAGTCCAATGACAAACGTCATTTTCCTAAAACGAAAGAATATGTATGCCAAGGGGGGAAAAAAATCTTTGAAGATACATGAAAGAAAAACAAAAACAAAATCTTGGAAAAACATATATTTTAAGTGCTCAATTATCACTCATTTGTACTTACACCTCCAAACTTTTAAAAATGACATTGGGACCTCCCATATTACCATCGCATGTCAAAATAAAATTGGGGTCTTCTATATTTCTCCCATTAGACACTTTTGCATTAAAAATAACCATTTGAAAAAACTAAAATTGTCAAAAAAAAAAAAAAAAAAAAAAAAAAACTGAAAACACCAAAAAAGGGTGACCTTTTCATATTAGTCTCGTTAATTTTTTTTAAATGATTATTTGTATATATTTTTTAATTTTACTTTTTAATAAGCTTAAGGGTGTTTTGGGGAGAAAAGTGAAAAAAAAAAATGTCTAATTGGGTACGTATGCGATAGTAGTATCTGTGGATAGGTCGTAGGCCTAAAATATATTTTCTCCAAAAATCTTTGAACATACTTGAATTAAGCTCTTCCTTAATTACTTAATTTCATACTAAACCATAAGTTATAACTCTATACAAAAGTTACATGTCTTTACTATATACAACAGTTACATACAAAAATTTTCAAGTTTGCTATTCACATGTACAAATTTTTTTTAACAAAAAAAAAAAAAAAAGGAAAACTTCACTTAAACCCTTTAAACTTTCGATTCATTATATTGCTTTTACAATTTCTCTTTAGAAGTTCAAAAACTCTTAATTTAATGAATTAAACTTTTAAAAATTTGCAATCTCACCATTTCCATTAGTGTTTGAGGTTAAATTAGATGGTTAATGATGAAATGACCATTATACCCCTGTAAACTTTATGTAATTACAAAACTCTCTTAGATTACAATTAAAGTTTTTTTTTTTAATTTATTTATTTTTATTTTTTAAATTAAAATAAAATGGTATTTTGGGAATTCCTCACCCCCTCTATTAGGATCTGACAAAAAATCTTAACAAAGGACTGAGATGGTGAATTTTTTAAAGTTTGATACAATAATTGAGAGTTTGTGACCTTTTTGGGTGAGGGGGGACGAGATTGAAAAAGCAATGAAGAATTTGGCATCGCCTTAGAATTATGTTTGACGACGATGTTTCATGGAATAAAGTTCATCTATTATATTTTTCGTAATAAAATATTTAGCAATTTATTCCTCAATCTTAACAATCTTTAGCAATTTCTTGAGAAAGCTAAAAATATCATCATTGCTGGAACCAATTATCATTGCTGGTACCATAGTAAAGAAAATTATATTTTTATAAGGACCTTAAATTTTTTTTTTTTTTTTTCAGGGTTGCCAAGAACCCTACTAAGCTAAGGGTATGTTTGCCCCTGGTTGTCTATAGGATTGAGGTAGCCGCTACCCATCTGTTCCACTGATAGTAGTCGCGTGGTCACTTTTTAATTTTTTTTTATGGGAAAAACTCCACTTAATTCCCTGAATTTTCAGCATTTTTGCAATCATTCTCTAGAATTTAAAGCTCTCAATTTAGTGTATCTGGCTTAAAAAAATTTGCAATGTGACCCCTACCACTAGTGAGTTAATCAGAGAGTATAGGTGAAATGACCATTATACCCCTGAATTCAAAAAATATTTAATTTTTTATATAATTAAAAATTCTATGAAAAACATGTAAAGCGGTGGGTGCCCGATAACAAATTTTTTTCTCTTAATTTTTTTTTTTTTTTTTTTTTTAAACAGGGCTATTCTGGGTATTTTTAGTGCTTGTTTCTCTGAAAACACAAAATATTTTTTATAAAGTTGACCAAACAATTTTCTTATGTTAACCCCATATGAAACACTTTTTCAAATGTTGATCATACTAAAAAACACTTTTCAAAACACGTGACTAAAAAAATTGAGATAAATTGTTTTTATACTAAAAAATAAAATTTAAACTCTGGATGAAGGGATCGAGCAAAATTGTCAAAGAAAAATTTAGTTATTTCATATGTTTTGCCATCAATTAAGTTAAACGGCTAATTTGGATGGAGGGATCGAGCAAACTGACATCTAAACTTTTAAAATAAGTTTGAGTTGCACTGAACTAAAGTTTTAAGGAGGTAAGTAATATATGAATGGTAAATTTAGTACATATATATTACAAACAAAATAGTCCATTAGAACCATCATGGATGGTTCATTTGAAGTACATTATGCACTAACAAAAAAAGTACAGGAAGTGAAAAATGTTCAAGGAGTGAGTTAAGTACTCAAATTCATGTTGATAATTTCAATAAAATCAATTGTTTCGTCCTTATGGCCCTCCAGCTTCCTGCGAGCCAATTCAAGTGACAAACACTCATTTAGTATGTCCACTACTTGAATCATAGTTGGCCTTTTTGTAGATGTTGGAGATAAACAATCCAATGCTATTTCGACAGCTTTCCAAGCAGAGTTGATGTTGAAATATTCATGCAACCTTGGATCAACAATACCTTTTATATTACCTTTCTCAAGCTCGGAACTCAGCCATTGACTTATGTGAGTCCTTTCTCGAGATCTTTCTATTGCATGCCGACTTGTGATTATTTCTAAAAGAACAACACCAAAGCTATAAATATCAGTTTTCTCCGTTAACTTGTTTGATATGTAGTACCTGCAAGTCAAAACATGTTACTTTTTAATAATTGTATCGAAGTTATTCTTGACAAAGCTTGTAATTTCCTTGATTTTAAATATATTAATGTTTGAGTTCGTTTTTAATTGTCTCATGGATCAAAATAAACATGTCACGTAAGGCCTAAATTCAATACATTTAATCTTATTTATCGACATATCATTTGTATTTCCTTTTCGTTTCGTAATGGGTCACATCTTTGTGGAATATAAATGTCACTCTTTTATTGGCATAGAAAATGAATGTCAAAGATCTTAAGTAAAATAATAATAGAAATACTCACTCGGGGTCTTGGTACCCAGGGTTGCCAACAACATTAGTTGACACATGGGTGCCATGATCATTGAGGAAAATTTTGGATAGGCTACAATCCGCTAATTTGGCACATAAATTTTCAGTTAACAAGATGTTTGTAGGCTTCACATCTCCGTGAATTATAGGTGGCTTACAACCATGGTGCAAATACTCCAATCCTACAAATTCATGACCACATCACTTGTAGAAAACGAGGGAAAAAAAAATGACGTTCAAAAGAAAGAATTATACAAATAAGCTCATTGCTAACCTTGTGCTGCATCTAACGCTATTCGGAGTCTATCTTCCCAATTTAAGATATTTGCCTTCTCACCTACATCCATTAATAAAATGCGTAAACCTTGATCTGTTTTGTTATTCAAATAAATTAATGTTGATTACATATATAGTACTGATCAATGTAATAAAATTTTTCTAATTCTATAATTAACTATAAAAAATTTCTTCTATAAGAAGGGTAAGATTTAATAAGCTTAACACTAGAGTACTTTTTGCTTAATATTTCAATTACGCCCATATATACCTGAAAGGTGTGCTTTTAAGTCTCCATAGGCCATGTACTCATAAATGAGTCCCATGTTAGTTCCTTCATAGCAGTACCCAACAAGGCTAGTTAAGTTTCTATGATGAAGCCCCATAAGAAGTTTAACCTGTAATTACAAATTATTACCTTGATTTTAATATACAAGTCCGATCATATATATTAATGATCATAAATATTTTATAAGAGTTACAATTACGTGCCTCTGATTGAAATTGCTGAAACCCTTGAACATATGAAGGAGAGAGTATCTTCACTGCTACTTGACGATGATCTAAGTTGCCGTGGTAAACTATTCCCACTCCGCCTTTACCAAGAATCCGCTCAAAGTTGTTGGTAATTTTTAAGAGCTCAGAATATGTAAATTGTCCTTGTATTGACTCCAATGTTGCATTTTGAATGTTGGATTTAGTATCTATCATTACAACTAGTAAAATCATCATGAGCATGGTAAGTGTGTATCTAAAGATTTTTTTGTGTGTGTGTGTGTGAATTTGAATCTTATGATTAGAATTTTACCTTTAGTCTCATCTTGATGTTTTCTCCTTCTATGTCCCAACAAGGTAGCAGCAACAATTAATGAGACGATCAACAATCCACCAAGTGATGCAACTATTGGAACAACAAAATTGTTCTTCTTCTTTTTGCACGAACGAGATCCACTTAGATTTGGATTGTCACACACACTAATAATGATAGTGTTGACGGTGTTAAAATAAGGCATGCAATTAAAAGTCAAAATAAATTTTTGGGGTTTCATTAGTAGTTGTGCGTAATTAACCGATGCTTTAGGTTTTCTTTTCTTTCTTTTTTTTTTATTAAATTTTTTTTAATTTTTTTTATTTCTTCAGATATTTGATAAATTTTTTATTTGATGAAATTTGGAGTGAATAAAAATCATATGGGAAACTATACATTTACCCATTCTAACTACTACTCCCAATCTAACATTAGAGTTACATTTTGTTTTTGTTTTTGTTTTCTAATTATTTTG
>NC_081547.1:8682307-8693099 GCF_901000735.1 Corylus avellana | reverse complement strand
TTGCTTTTACAATTTCTCTTTAGAAGTTCAAAAACTCTTAATTTAATGAATTAAACTTTTAAAAATTTGCAATCTCACCATTTCCATTAGTGTTTGAGGTTAAATTAGATGGTTAATGATGAAATGACCATTATACCCCTGTAAACTTTATGTAATTACAAAACTCTCTTAGATTACAATTAAAGTTTTTTTTTTAATTTATTTATTTTTATTTTTTAAATTAAAATAAAATGGTATTTTGGGAATTCCTCACCCCCTCTATTAAGATCTGACAAAAAATCTTAACAAAGGACTGAGATGGTGAATTTTTTAAAGTTTGATACAATAATTGAGAGTTTGTGACCTTTTTGGGTGAGGGGGGACGAGATTGAAAAAGCAATGAAGAATTTGGCATCGCCTTAGAATTATGTTTGACGACGATGTTTCATGGAATAAAGTTCATCTATTATATTTTTCGTAATAAAATATTTAGCAATTTATTCCTCAATCTTAACAATCTTTAGCAATTTCTTGAGAAAGCTAAAAATATCATCATTGCTGGAACCAATTATCATTGCTGGTACCATAGTAAAGAAAATTATATTTTTATAAGGACCTTAAATTTTTTTTTTTTTTTTTCAGGGTTGCCAAGAACCCTACTAAGCTAAGGGTATGTTTGCCCCTGGTTGTCTATAGGATTGAGGTAGCCGCTACCCATCTGTTCCACTGATAGTAGTCGCGTGGTCACTTTTTAATTTTTTTTTATGGGAAAAACTCCACTTAATTCCCTGAATTTTCAGCATTTTTGCAATCATTCTCTAGAATTTAAAGCTCTCAATTTAGTGTATCTGGCTTAAAAAAATTTGCAATGTGACCCCTACCACTAGTGAGTTAATCAGAGAGTATAGGTGAAATGACCATTATACCCCTGAATTCAAAAAATATTTAATTTTTTATATAATTAAAAATTCTATGAAAAACATGTAAAGCGGTGGGTGCCCGATAACAAATTTTTTTCTCTTAATTTTTTTTTTTTTTTTTTTTTTAAACAGGGCTATTCTGGGTATTTTTAGTGCTTGTTTCTCTGAAAACACAAAATATTTTTTATAAAGTTGACCAAACAATTTTCTTATGTTAACCCCATATGAAACACTTTTTCAAATGTTGATCATACTAAAAAACACTTTTCAAAACACGTGACTAAAAAAATTGAGATAAATTGTTTTTATACTAAAAAATAAAATTTAAACTCTGGATGAAGGGATCGAGCAAAATTGTCAAAGAAAAATTTAGTTATTTCATATGTTTTGCCATCAATTAAGTTAAACGGCTAATTTGGATGGAGGGATCGAGCAAACTGACATCTAAACTTTTAAAATAAGTTTGAGTTGCACTGAACTAAAGTTTTAAGGAGGTAAGTAATATATGAATGGTAAATTTAGTACATATATATTACAAACAAAATAGTCCATTAGAACCATCATGGATGGTTCATTTGAAGTACATTATGCACTAACAAAAAAAGTACAGGAAGTGAAAAATGTTCAAGGAGTGAGTTAAGTACTCAAATTCATGTTGATAATTTCAATAAAATCAATTGTTTCGTCCTTATGGCCCTCCAGCTTCCTGCGAGCCAATTCAAGTGACAAACACTCATTTAGTATGTCCACTACTTGAATCATAGTTGGCCTTTTTGTAGATGTTGGAGATAAACAATCCAATGCTATTTCGACAGCTTTCCAAGCAGAGTTGATGTTGAAATATTCATGCAACCTTGGATCAACAATACCTTTTATATTACCTTTCTCAAGCTCGGAACTCAGCCATTGACTTATGTGAGTCCTTTCTCGAGATCTTTCTATTGCATGCCGACTTGTGATTATTTCTAAAAGAACAACACCAAAGCTATAAATATCAGTTTTCTCCGTTAACTTGTTTGATATGTAGTACCTGCAAGTCAAAGCATGTTACTTTTTAATAATTGTATCAAAGTTATTCTTGACAAAGCTTGTAATTTCCTTGATTTTAAATATATTAATGTTTGAGTTCTTTTTTCATTGTCTCATGGATCAAAATAAACATGTCACGTAAGGCCTAAATTCAATACATTTTATCTTATTTATCAACATATCATTTGTATTTCCTTTTCGTTTCGTAAAGGGTCACATCTTTGTGGAATATAAATGTCACTCTTTTATTGGCAAAGAAAATGAATATCAAAGATCATAAGTAATATAATAATAGAAATACTCACTCGGGGTCTTGGTACCCAGGGGTGCCAACAACATTAGTTGACACATGGGTGCCATCATCACTGAGGAAAATTTTGGATAGGCTACAATCCGCTAATTTGGCACATAAATTTTCAGTTAACAAGATGTTTGTAGGCTTCACATCTCCGTGAATTATAGGTGGCTTACAGCCATGGTGCAAATACTCCAACCCTACAAATTCATAACCACATCACTTGTAGAAAATGAGAGAAAAAAAATGACGTTAAAAAGAAAGAATTATGCAAATAAGCTCATTGCTAACCTTGTGCTGCATCCAACGCTATTCGGAGTCTATCTTCCCAATTTAAGATATTTGCCTTCTCACCTACATCCATTAATAAAATGCATAAACCTTGATCTGTTTTGTTATTCAAATAAATTAATGTTGATTACATAGTACTGATCAATGTAATAAAATTTTTCTAATTCTATAATTAACTATAAAAAATTTCTTCTATAAGAAGGGTAAGATTTAATAAGCTGAACACTAGCGTACTTTTTGCTTAATATTTCAATTACGCCCATACCTGAAAGGTGTGCTTTTAAGTCTCCGTAGGCCATGTACTCATAAATGAGCCCCATGTTAGTTCCTTCACAGCAGTACCCAATAAGGCTAGTTAAGTTTCTATGATGAAGCCCCATAAGAAGTTTAACCTGTAATTACAAATTATTACCTTGATTTTAATATACAAGTCCGATCATATATATTAATGATCATAAATATTTTATAAGAGTTACAATTACATGCCTCTGATTGAAATTGCTGTAATAACCTTTGAACATATGAAGGAGAGAGTATCTTCACTGCTACTTGACAATCATCTAAGTTGCCACGGTAAACTGTTCCAACTCCGCCTTTACCAAGAATCCGCTCAAAGTTGTTGGTAATTTTTAAGAGCTCAGAATATGTAAATTGTCCTTGTATTGACTCCAATGTTGCATTTTGAATGTTGGATTTAGTGTCTATCATTACAACTAGTAAAATCATCATGAGCATGATAAGTGTGTATCTAAGGAAATTTATTTATTTATTTATTTATTGTGAATTTGAATCTTATGATTAGAATTTCACCTTTAGTCTCATCTTGATGTTTTCTCCTTCTAAGTCCCAACAAGGTAGCAGCAACAATTAATGAGAGGATCAACAATCCGCCAAGTGATGCAACTATTGGAACAACAAAATTGTTCTTCTTCTTTTTGCACGAACGAGATCCACATAGATTTGGATTGTCGCCCACACTAATAATGATAGTGTTGATGGTGTACGTTAAAAATAAGGCATGCAATTAAAAGTCAAAATAAATTTTTGGTGTATCATTAGTAGTTGTACGTAATTAACCGATGCTTTAGGGTTTTTTTTTATTTATTTTATTTTATTTCTTCAGATATTTGATAAATTTTTTATTTGATGAAATTTGGAGTGAATAAAAATCATATGGGAAACTATACATTTACCCATTCTATCTACTACTCTATTTAAAATGTCCTCCAAATTAATGTTATAAGTTTGTGATATTCCCCCAATCTAGCATTAGAGTTGCAATGTCTCATTCCACATCAAAAACGAAAAAAAAAAAAAAAATACCCCAAGATTAAAAAAAGGGTTAAATACTAAATTAGTCCCTGTGGTTTCATTACTTTATTTTTCCTTTATAGGGTTTTATTTTTTATCATAGGAGGTCCCTGTGGCTTTGATAATAGACCAAGTTAGTCTTCCGTCAGTTGACCATTAGTTGACTTAACGGAATTTTCACGTGGACCAATCAAATGTTGACACATGGCACCTACTTAAATTTTTTTTTAATTAAAAAAAATGTATTTTCTAAAAAAAAAAAAAAATTGGGGGCGGTTTCGGCGACCCCCATGGCCAAAGAGCCACCCCAAATTTTTTTTGTTTATTTTTTATTTTTTAGAAAATACATTTTTTTTTTAATTTAAAAAAAAAAAAAATTAAGTAGGTGCTACGTGTCAACATTTGATTGGTTCACGTGGAATTTCGTTAAGTCAACTAACGGTCAACTGATGGAGGACTAACTTGGTCTATTATCCAAACCACAGGGACCTCCTGTGATAAAAATGAAATCCTAGAAGGGAAAAAATAAAGTAATGAAACCTCATGGACTAATTTAGTATTTAACTCTTAATAAAATCATAAAACAAAATGAAAAGAAAAAGAAAAAAGCAAAAAAAAAGAAAAAAAGAAAAAAGGATAAAAGAATTTAGAAGAAAATGAAAATAATAAAAATAATTTAGAATTTATTTCATTTTTTTTTCTTTTTCATTTATTTCCTAAAAATGTGCCTTCTTGTTTGTTTGTTTGTTTGTTTGTTTATTTGCTTGCTTTTTAATTTTGTTTTTGTTTTTGTTTTCTAATTATTTTGGACACCAAATCGACATCACAAACCAATGGGGGATCTCGAAGAGAACTAAAAAAAATTAAAAGAGAAATGCTAGATACTATATTTTATGCAAGAAGTATACCACAATACTAACGTGGCCCGACCAATCCTTGGATTTTTTTTTAATAAAAAAATAATAATTAGTTTAAGGGTTTTTTTTTTTTTTTTTGGTGACATGTCTACACAAGGGAAGGGGGAGGGAGAATTCGAACTGGTGACCTCCGTTTCATGAGACTGCTACATCAGTATTGTGAGATATCTGTTGAATATGATTAAATATAGTATCTAGTCTTATCCAAATGAAGATATTGGGGGACATTGCAAATAAGGTATTGGTGGTTTTTTTTTTTTAACATGTTTGCACAAGGGGAGAAAAAAAAAAAATGGGAGAATAAGATTCGAACTAGTGACCTCCGCTTCATGAGGCATGGTTCCCAGCTGACTGAAATACCCCTTGGGGACTATGGTATTGGTAGTTAGAGGGGATTCAGGGAGCAAATGCAATTTTCCTAAAATTATAATAGTAAGGTATATTGTATTTGACAAAAATCATACCTTAATGATAATGAACCATTCTCTGATCTTGCAATTAGTTCAGTTGGAACTACACCGGACAACTGGTTTCGTTCTAAGTTTCTGCATGTAAATATAGAATGGATATTTTTTTTCAACCAAGAATTTTGTAGCATGAGTCTTAAAATAAAATGTAACTTACAAGACGGTTAAGTATTGTAATCGAGATAGGAAACCAGGCACGGGTCCAGTTAAGTTGTTGTTAGATAGATCCCTGAAATAAGCGAATCACTTATATTTAATGTTGGGTTTTTGGCAATCATCATCATGTTTCTAAATTAATTATCTGATCATGTAAATTGTTGATACTTACAAATATTGTAACATTACGAGATTTGATATGTCGGTAGATATCTCTCCAACCAATCCACTTGAGGACAAGTTCCTGAGGAATTGATGTTGTACAATAACTTAAATTAAGAGTACTCAAATTAATTTGGAAAGTCATAAAGCTTATACGAAGGCATATATAGACTTACAAGGATGTGATTCTAGGAGGAGTATGATCACCATCGTAGCTACAATTTAGACCTTCCCACGGGTATCCTTTAGGGGCACACGGATCTCCTTGCCAAATTCTCTTTATTCCATACGTTGACTTGATTTTTGCAATGGCATCAACTAAAATTTCACATGCATCGATCCACTCATTCAAATATATTCGAACCAGGACATATAGTGAAAAACATATATATAGGTAATGTAGGGAACAACGTACCATCTCCTCGGTAAGTTTCTAATTTAAAGAGATTTTTCACCGAATATATTTCAATTGCATTGATGATAGGTGGAAGTGTTGAATTCTTCGTTTTGAAGATTGAAACTTCATATTTGGCTGATCCATTTATGGCCGGTGTGCTATTCAGAGTGGTTGTCGATAAGTTCTGAGGAGCAATGGGTCCATATTCCCAGTACTTCCCGTTGAGGGTAATGTTGAATGATCTGGACTGGTTGAGTTGGAGCTTTTCCACTTCAGCAAAATGCATGTACACATAATATTCAGTAGAATTATCTGAGTCCCAGGTGAAATTTAAAGGAGTGTTATCATCTGCCGGTTTGGCGGCAGTACTCATGACAATAGATGGTAGTTGATAATCATTGTGACTTTGGGAGTCAATAGTGGTAGAATTGGTACTTAAAGTTTTCCAGTTAGAGTTGTTGCTATAGGGTACCCAAAAGCGATCATGAATGTCGTATGGATACCTAAATAAGACAGGAGGAAATTGAGTTTATGTTCTACAGAAAGACTTTAAATTGGACCTTTAAACTGACTCAGCTAGGCGGCTCACAGCTCAACCTTTTGTTTTTTTTTTCTTTTTTTGATGAATAACTTAATTCACAGCGAGTATTGAAAATGAAAATAATTTTATTGTTTTTAGTAATGCAAATGACTTAATATCATATACAATATTGACTCACCTGTATGATTGATTTGATCCAGCATCCCAGCGAGAAACAAGTGCCAATGATCCAGATTCTGTCATATAGGATGTATTTTTCAATGGCCTTAACTCTATTGCCGATATAAATGGTGTCCCGTGGCTCGTGTTTACGAGACAAACATGTGTATAATTTAGAGACGGGACATGTATGAGCTCCTTGGTGACATTAAACGATGAATTTACCACTTTGACTGTGTCCCACATATTTGCTCCAAGATATAGATCAAATTCTGGTAAATTACCTTTTTCATCATAATTCCCGTGCAAGAAGATTGCCCGGATCAAGTATTTAGTGCCTGCTGTGACGTTTATGGTGTAACAGTTGCGGATTCCTTGAGGAAAGCTTCTGAGATTCGATACCTGTCGTTGATAGGAAGGTGTGATACTACGTGATATGCTATTAATTATACCTGAGTCTATGAAGGTCGCGTCTGAAGTGTAATTAATTCCTGTTGTCTTGTCCGTAAAGCTAGAATTCGCCCCACAAGCTATGCTTATGAAGCCTGGGACGACTGATAAGAAGGAATAATAATCAAAAGAAATGTGATATATTCAAAGATTAATAAGATGATGATGATGAAGATATATATATATATATATACCTGATTGATCCTGGGCATGAACAGCAAGTATAAGACCCAAACCAGCGAGCAATGCAAAGAAGAAATGTTTGAACCCCATCTCCATCTAACCTTCCACTTCTTAATTAATAATTTACTGGAACAAGGCCGCCAGCCGACGATATACAAAAATGAAATAACTATATGGTTTATACAGTTGCTTCAACCATATATATATATATATATATATCTCGGATATTACAGTTGCTTCAACTAATCATGAATCATTCAATTTGGAACGATTTATCTTTTTCATTTCTTGTCTTAATTTGACCGTTGTCATTTTTTCTATCATGACCCCATGGTACTATGACCTGTCCTAACCTATGTGAGCCCCAGATAGGAAATTATATATGTATCTAATGTACAAACAAATAGGATTGTCTTCATTAAAACTGAGAAGATTCATTTTATAATTAAGATTTTATTACATTGCATTTACCAAAATGTATTAATTGTGTCACTTAATTCATTTAACAAATAATAATTTACATTCGTGGTTGAAGTTCATTTATGAAGTCTGCTGTAAGACATTTTTTGCGATTTTTTGGATATATTCCCTACACATAGGGAACAGACTCCCTTATAGGGTGTGCTTACAGTGGAACTTAAAGTATAGGATTCCACTATTGTGATCCTTATGATTATTAAAATAATAATAATAAAAAAAATGTTTCTCTCTCTTCTCTACACTCTCCTCTCTCCTTTTATGATTCTCTCTCCTCTCTCCTCTCATATATATAATATAATTAAAAAAAACAAATATTTTAATTGTATAGGGAATAATTAAGGGAAGTTTTTAGGGTATATTTTGACATAAGGAAGCAAAAAGTAGTTTGAATCCTTAAATATAAGGAAAATAACGAGGAAACTGCTCGGAATGCTCTTAATAAGACAATTCCAATCGTCTCTCTATCTAGAATATTTAACCTTTTTTCTAAGTCTAGGCGTTTAGAACACGTTCTAATTAAAGAAAGAATGTCGACAGCGTTAAAGTTCATTGACTTGAATTTGGAAATTGCATGGTAAATATCTACCACGCACGTCTCTATCTTAATACTATTTTGAATAATGCTTTTTTGAATTCGATTATAATTTGAATTTGAATATAAAAATAATAGAAGGAATAATTACATCTTAAACATCTCATAATAATTTAACAATAACGACTTCATGAATTCATTAAGTCAGCAGTCAACCAAGTGATCCTCTCCACCTAATTTCCATACTCTTGCTAAAGGTAAAAGGTGGGAAGAAAGATAGCTTAATATATTAGTCATCTTCCAAGTCAATGGCAAGCGTCGTTTTCCTAAAAAAATTTAAAGGGAGCTAATATGCCCAAACAAAAACAAAAACAAAATCTTAAAAAAAAAAAAAAAAAAAAAAGCCACCGGTTTTTGGAATTTTAGATTTTCACCCTTTTTGTTTAATTTTTTAATAATTTTAATTTATTTCAAATGGTACATAATTTTTAAATAACTTCAAGGACATTTTGTGGCCAAAAAAAAAATGTCTAATTTGATACGCAATGGTAGTTCAGGAGGCTCAAATGTTACTTACAAAACTTTAACTTTAGAGGCATAAATGAAAATATAGTCATAGTTTAAGGAGCAAAAGTATATTTTCTCCCGAAAATTTATGCTTGTATTTTCAGTAGTCACAATTCATATTTATAAAGAAATTATCATTTGGTGTACCAAATAAAATGTAATCATCGTCCATGTGCAAGGACAAACGTCATTTTCCTAAAACGAAAGAATATGTGCCAAAGGGGCAAAAAAAATCTTTGAAGATGCATGAAAGAAAAACAAAAACAAAATCTTGGAAAAACATATATTTTAAGTGCTGAATTATCACTCATTTGTACTTACACCTCCAAACTTTTAAAAATGACACTGTGACCTCGATCCCATATCAAAATAAAATTGGGGCCTTGCATTTTTCTCCCATTAAACACTTTTGCATTAAAAATAAGGGTATTTGTATAATAAGTTTCTGAGTCAACCCTCCAAAATTTTTAAATCCCTAAGTTTATTTTTTGTTTTTTGTTTTTTTCTTTTCGAAAATTTACTCTGTATCAATGGAAACGACAATAAAATTTCTGTCGTTAAAAATTTTTAACAGCTGTTAGTCAAATTCAAAATGCACCGTTTCACCTCATTAAAATATTAATTTTTTTATTAATTTAATTTAAAAATAAATCTAAAAATTAAAAAATTAAAAAATTAAAAATTAAAAAAAAAGGAAAGGACAGGTGGTTCGGCCACCCCCCTTGGGCCTTGGGGGTAGTTCAGCCACCCCCAAATTGGCCGTATGGGGGTGGCCGAACAACCTCCAGGGCCCAAGGGGGTGGTTCAGCCACCCCCTAGGGCAAACCCTCACATTTTTAGTTTGAAATTTTTTTAATATTTTAAACTTGCTATATAACTTTTGTTTTGTTGTACACTTCTCAAAACACAAAAACAGATTTTACTTTTACACTACGTCATAACATTTTTTCAAATAAAGAAACAAAAACACTATCCAGACAACATTAACAAAAGTTATTCTTGTTGTGCAGCTAGTTTCCTATCAAATAGACAAGGTCGTCCAACATTAAAATTTAACATAAC
Organism: Corylus avellana; assembly: GCF_901000735.1. NCBI lineage: Eukaryota > Viridiplantae > Streptophyta > Magnoliopsida > Fagales > Betulaceae > Corylus > Corylus avellana. The sequence goes on along the minus strand of NC_081547.1, from coordinate 8,683,201 downwards.
CCACATCAGAAATAAAACAATACTATAGGAGAGAAGTAAATAATAATAATAATGATAATAAAAAACATCTTACAGGATTTGAGATATTGTTTTTGCCTCTTGTTTGGCTTTCTTTCTGGACCAGAGAGACCAACATCTGAGAGCTTTCTTTCCAGTCTATGACTATCGAGAGAGCATCAGAATCTTAGAAAAAATATGTTTTGCACCATCTCAACAACTATCCTGCAGAGTACATTGACCTAATTATGTGGTCATCGATTCTCATCTTATCCTTCTAAACCGTGTAGAGCCCACACGGAAATAAGGGTTTGTTTTTTTCAATGCTTTCTAATAAATATGTCAGAGAGGTAGGTTTCAGGCGCTGTCTTCAATTATTTCATTTGTTGACAGCATATACACAAGTATTCTGTTTTTACAAGCCTCATCTCCTCACATTTAACCGAATGCATTTGCACATTTGTTCTGAGGAAGTGTTATGAAGCATCACCCATTCAATTTCCAAGAGATATAGCATCAGCAACCCCTAGTAAACTCACCACCAAATAGCTCTGATGGACTTGGAGTTCGACACAAGCTCCTCTCTCTTTGCAGATGAAATTTTAGCGAAAGTTGTCTCTAAGCTTGCACGATCTTTAATTGAAAAATAAAATACAATAAAAAGTAAAGACACTAAATGGCTATGTAGATAATATGTCATATTCTGCATCAAGGAAACGTCATATGGACTTCTCAATCCGCATGAGCTCTTTTGCCACATCAATCATATAAAATGTTATTTCATATGTTTTGCCATCAATTAAGTTAAACAGCTAATTTGGATGGAGGGATCAAACGGACATCTAAACTTTTAAAATAAGTTTGAGTTGCACTGAACTAAAGTTTTAAGGAGGTAAG
>NC_081547.1:8674848-8682287 GCF_901000735.1 Corylus avellana | reverse complement strand
GGCATAATGCTAGTGAGAGTTCAAGAATCACGACCAGGTACGCGTGAAGGAATTGTATTGGATTTTAGTGACATTAAAAAGTCATTACTGATTATGCCCTCTACTTGGTTTATTGCCTCCTCTCTGCAGGCATGTGTTTGTGACAATGTCATTTATTGCAGAAACATTCACATTTCTCTATGTGGGAATGGATGCTCTTGACATTGAAATGTGGAGAACGACCAAATTAAGGTGCTATTTCTCTCCTACTACAGTCCAACTATGTCATATTTCAGTAAGTTACTGATAAAAGTTCAGATCATACAATTTAGTTTTAAGTTGCCGCATATTGACATGGATGTAATGGCCCCCTGTATGTTAAACTGCTGTTTGTATGGTCCACCTTCATGTACACTCTTATTTTCTCATAGATTGCGCAATCTGTGAGAATAGGTAATCTTATGTTCAAAATTTTCTTGAACTCTACTCCAAGTGGGGTAATAGGTAATCTTATGGTCAACATTCTTTCAACTACAGGTGGCCTTCTTGTTTGTTTTAATGATACATTGCAGGATAGTTTGTCCCGGCTGATAGAAAGGCCTGTATTCACTATACATTTCTACTGGAGGAAGTTTGATGATGCCTACATGAGACCCATATTTGGAGGGCCTGTTAGCACTCCAATGGACTGTTAAACAAATGACAGCAAGTCTACTAGACGATAGCCTAACGGTAAAATCGGGAATAGGCAGATTACTTGCTGTGCAGTTGATGTACTCTGATGGGATTTTGCAGGACATGGACACGATGAACATAGGTCCGCTTTTCATCAAACTATGCAAAATACGCTGAAGTTTTGAAGCAGCAGCATCCTAATCAATTATGTTAGTTCTTGTGTTGGCTTAATTCAGTTCCAAAATGCAGATGCTACTGTTCATGGCTCAAACACTGATATAGAATGCTCAGAATCCAATCTCCACCGTTCATAATTTAGATTCATGTGTTATGAACGTCCCTGCAAAATTTCAGCTCAATCGGACCACAAACGCCCATCGATCGGAGCTGTTGATGAAGACTGGACAGGCCGGGTCCGGACCCCAATTCCCCGGGTCCGGACCTCATTTCCAGAAACTAAAATCTTGCTCCGCAAAGCCGTGTCCGGACCGCCCATTAACATGTCCGGACACCCCGTAAGTTTTAGGCCCAAAAACGTGATTTTAAGTGGGTTAGGTCTAGGGTTTTGTCGGGAGTATATATACATCATTATAGAAGAGAGAAGCACGAATTTTTACCCCCAGAGAGTTCGTCGGAGGCTGTGCTAAGAGAGATCATATGTGATGAGCGCTAAATTAAATCTCAGAGTTTTAGTTATTCTTTGATAAATCTACGGTTGAGAAGTCTATCGGAAGGGTCCAGTAAAGGAGAATCACGTTGAAGAAGATCGTGAGCAAGGAGACGAGTTGTAGGCTTGTCGATCTTACAGAGCCAAGGTCTTGCAAAGGGTTGTAAGTGTTCCTAGTGTCTGTAATCTCTGGATAATCTTTTGATAGTGATTTCCTGGGTTTGGTTGCCCCGGAGAGGTTTTACTTTTAGAACGTTTTCTAAAAGGTTTCCTCTTCGTCACCAAAATCTTTGTGTGTGATTGTTCATATTTTGGTGAATGTTTGTTTTGATATATATCTGTTAATTCCTCATAAAATTGTGATATTTATCTGTTTAGAATTTTTCAATTGGTATCAGAGCGGGTTCACTCCGTGAAGGATTAAATTCCTGAGTGTGATCTTTGTTTCTTGTTTAAGATGTCTCAAACCCTTAACACTGTGCCTAATTTTGATGGATCAAATTATGGCTATTGGAAATCCCGTATGAGATTTTTCTTAAAATCTATAGATGTTTGGCATGTCATTGAATCTGGATTTAAAGCTCCAGATAAGCCGACGGCTGAATGGTCTAATGTTGAAAAACAAACTCGTATGGCGAATGACAAAGCTATGAATGCTCTATGCTTGGCAATTTCACAAACCGAGTTCTCCAGAATTTCAAATTGTGATAGTGCCAAGGATGCATGGGAGATCCTAGAAACTACGTATGAAGGAACTAATCTTGTTAAAGCTTCAAAACTTCAAATGTTAGTTTCTCAGTTTGAGGATATTAAAATGTTAGAGGATGAGACATTCAATGAATTTTTTGGTAAACTTAGTGAAATTAGAAATTCCATGATAAATTTGGGAAAGAAAGTTTCTGACACTAAGCTTATTAGAAAAGTTATGAGATCCCTCCCTGAAAGATTCAGAATGAAGGTAACTGCTATTGAGTCATGCACTGATCTTAATACCATGAGGATAGAAGAGTTAGTTGGTGCTCTTCAAACTTATGAGTTTTCCTTGCCTCAACCTAGAAAAAATAAGGATATTGCCCTTAGAACTCTTAGGAAGAACTCTGATGAGTTATCTGATGAGGATTCACCAGATGATGAGGAACTTGCATTGATAGCTAGAAGGTATTTTAAGAATGAACATAGAATTTCCAAGAAATTTGGAAAACAAAAAGAGAGTACTCAGGGTAGAAATGAAAGAGACCCACGTGGTCAAAAATGTTATGAGTGTTCTGGCTATGGTCATGTGCAAAAGGATTGTGCTAACCTCAAGAGTAATAAGCCAAAAGGTCAAAAAGCCTTCAATATTACATTGAGTGACACTGATGAGGAAGAAACTCCTAATTATATGGCTTTTGTTGCATCCTATGATTCTGATGATTCTAATCAATCAGATGTTCAGTCTGCCTCTGATAATGAATCAAATAGGGTTAATGATCTTCAAAACTCCTTTAACAATTTAATGGAAAAGTTTTCTATGCTTAGAAATACTAACTTGAAAATTGTTAAGGATTTTAAGAATCTTGAGCTTGAAAGGGATAATTTGTTGAAATCTTTAAGTAATTCACATGCTGTTTGCAATACTCTCAAATCTGAAAATCATGTGTTAATTGCTAAAAATAAATCCCTTCAAAATGATCTGATTGCATCTAGAAATCACTTAAGTAAATTCTCTAGTGAAAAGCTTGATAAAATGTTGCATATTCAAAAGCATTCTAGCGACAGATCTAGCTTAGGATTTGATAAAACTGCTTCTTTGTCTTCTAACCGTGCTTCTACTTCAAAGACTGTTTTTGTTAAACCAGTGAAAGTAGAAGAATCTTCAAGTGAAGAAAAGCAAGTAGTTGCTCCGACTCCTCAAGGTAATAAAGGTAAGAAAATTTACATTGAGCCTCAAGCATCTTGCCCTACACCTAGAGTCATGCATCCTCCTAGGAAATTACCTTCACAAAGGTTTGTCCCTACATGTCATCACTGTGGCAAAGTGGGTCACATTCGACCTCACTGTTTTAATTTGAAACCTCATGTGCATATAAATAAAAATTCCTATCCTAGGAAAGAAAGTGAGGGTTTGGTCATAATGATGAGAGAAGTGCTATCTAGGCTAGATAAGTTTAAGCAAAGTCATAAGTCTAGACCTAAGATTTCTCAAGTTTGGGTTAGGAAGGATGATACCATTCACCCCTTGAGGGGGAGTGGTGATGATCTCACCTTATGTTAGGTGAGTCACCCACATGTCTAGGATTGTTTTTCATGCATATCTTTGCATATCCTAAAACATGTTGTTTTTCGTTTTTCATTGCATTTTTGTTTTATTTTGTTTTGAAATTGTATTTTGTTTGTGTGCATTTCTTTTGTGAAAAATAACAAAAAGACAAAAATATTTTACTTTGGTTGTTTTTTTCTTTCTTTTCTTTATTTTGTCTTATGCACCGAGATAGTTCATTAATTTCTCATGTTGCTTTTTATGAATTTAATTCCTTACGTCTTGGAATGTTCTTAATATGCATGAGATGAAAATTTGTGTCAATGAACTTGTTTTTGTGGTTACCTAAAGCCTGAGCTTATGTGGTACTTTTTGCCTATGCTTTATTTCTTGTGCACAGTTAAGCTTAAATTGAGGTTTTGTTTCACTTTATTTGTGAGGTCTGTTAGGTAGCCATATAAGGTTTTTGACTAGTCATATTTTTCAAATTGACCATATGCTAGTTGAACCTAGGGCTTAAAAATTCCTGCTTTCTCTGTTGTGATAAGCACCAAAAGTTTAAGGATACTTTCTCAAAGAGAAAAATAAACAAAATAGTGAAACAAATAAAATCAAAAGATCATATTCCAAAAGGAATTTATTTCACTGTGTCAAACTTGTGCAAAATATTTTACAAAGAGAATTGTATAGGATGAGAGTGGCCAGGCCCTAGTATGATAAAGTTTGACTTTTGATTTGATATACTTGTCAAAACCTCATGGTGGTGAAACTTTCTCCTCATTTTGTAAATTGAAAATTTTTCTCTTTGGATGGCTTACCCACACACCACACAAGCATAGGTTGAATGGAACATTTTCTTGGCTTGGGTTAAGCAATATGAGTTTCTAGCCATTTCTAGTCTCATGTATATTTTGCATATTTGGAGCATGTTTGGATATTCATTGTGCAATACATGAGTCATTGATGTGTTATCATGTGTGTTCATTTAACTTTTAAAGGGGGAGAAACATGCTTTGCATTTCCAGTTTCCTGTTGTTAATTGAGTCATACATTGAGGGGGAGTTTTGCTGATGTTTCTTTATAATCACACATCATTTTTTTCATGAGTTTTATTTATGTCTTCTTGTTCCACATATGCCTTGATGTATTTTGTGAAGTGTTTCAGGAAACATGAAGACCTTTTGTCATTCTGTGACAAAAAGGGGGAGTAAATATGGGGAGATGATGGGATTGGCTCAACATTTTGGTTTTGTCACTGAATTGCCAAATAGGGAGTTTGTTAGTTCTTGTGTTGGTTTAATTCAGTTCCAAAATGCAGATGCTACTGTTCACAGACTCAAAGACTGATATAGAATGCTCAGAATCCAATCTCCACCGTTCATAATGTAGATTCATGTGTTATGAACGTCCCTGCAAAATTTCAGCTCAATCGGACCAGAAACGCCCATCGATCGGAGCTGTTGATCAAGACTGGACAGGCCGGGTCCGGACCGCAATTCCCCGGGTCCGGACCTCATTTCCATAAACTAAAATCTTGCTCCGCAAAGCCGTGTCCGGACACCCCGTAAGTTTTAGGCCCAAAAACGTAATTTTAAGTGGGTTAGGTCTAGGGTTTTGTCAGGGGTATATATACATCATTATAGAAGAGAGAAGTACGAATTTTCACCCCCAGAGAGTTCGTGTGAGGCTGTGCTTGAGTGATTATTTTGTTGTGAGCCAAATTGATTCCTCTTAGAGGATTTTTGTTAGTATTGATCGTGTGCTTAATTGAAGTCTATCGGAAGGGTCCGATAAAGGAGAATCACGTTGAAGAAAATTGTGAGCGAGGAGACAAGTTGGAGGCTTGTCGATCTTACAGAGTCAAGGTCTTGCAAAGGGTTGTAAGTGTTCCTCGTGTCTGTAATCTCTGGATAATCTTTTGATAGTGATTTCCTGGGTTTGGCTGCCCCGGAGAGGTTTTACTTTTAGAACGTTTTCTAAAAGGTTTCCTCTTCGTCACCAAAATCTTTGTGTGTGATTGTTCATATTTTGGTGAATGTTTGTTTTGATATATATCTGTTAATTCCGCATAAAATTGTGATATTTATCTGTTTAGAATTTTTCAAATTAGATGAGTAAGGTTTAACCTTCTTCATGAGTACTATGCAAGCTTTGTTAATAGAATCGAGACATAAATTTCTACGCCTCCTGGAAAATATGCTGATAAACTTATGTGTTTGAATTTTGATGAAACTAGAATCTTTTTATCTAAATTTTTTCTTGCCACTTATATTTGGTACTCTTACGGGAGCTATACAAAGCCACTGATCCTTTTTTTCTTAGGAAGATGCTCCATTGCTTCTCTACAATGCATGTCTTGATGATGATTGATTGTTTTATTGTCTTATCGAGTTTCATCAGAAAATTCAGGATGCAAGTGAGAAATGTTGTGCAAAATGAGAGGGGTTAGTGTTTAGCAACAAGGGATATTGAGAGTAATGGACATAGGTGTCTACTACCAAACCACCAGTAAAAGTTCTTTTGTTATTTTCTCTCTGGTTTCCACTCTTATTTTCATTGATAAAATAAGCAGATCACAGGACACCAACTGAATAACCCCCCCCCCCCCCCAAAACCCTTCTCTGGCGTGTTTCACGTACGTTCTCGAAAGCAAGGCTGGAAGTGGAAAGGCAGATAGATGATCCGTTCCCACTCTTAGTGGTAAAAAATAACAATTGAAAGAAATGGCAATGTAACAATTGGGAGAGTGGAAACAACACGGTTTTTAGAAAGTGGAAACAATAATTTCGATCTTTGACGCGTGGAAAATCTAACGAGAAAGTTCAAAACATTTTTCATAGGAAAGCTCATGAGAAAGTTGTTGAGGGTGACATGAACCCATCTATTTGCTAGTGGGCCCGTGAGGTGGCTTCTCCTAGTTGGCTTTGTAGTAGGAGTATTGTTTCACCGACTCTTTCTCCAAGTCCTCCTAGGTGTAGGAGTTTGGGATTGACTTGGAGAAGGTTTTAGTCCACCTTGCTTTTGGATTTCCTTTGACCGACTTTGAGCCTTATAAAAGGCATGCTTCAGCTTGGTTTTAATGTGTGCCAAGCCAAATAGCTTTGTGTGTGCAAAAACGTGAAGCACCAAAGAGAGGAGAAAAAAGAGAAAAAAAGTGAGAGTAAGAAAGAGTGTTTTTCCCTTTTTTGTTATTATTCTCCTTTGGGTAAAGTGAGAATTGGGTGTATTTGGGGCTTTGGGTTTGAGTGGTTTTCTCACCCTGTTACTCTCTTGTACTCATCTTTTGATAGTGAATTTTCTCCGGGTCGTCTCCGCCAGTGGATGTAGGCTTGTTAAGCCGAACCACTTAAATCTTTGTGTCGTGTGTGATTGCCTAATCTTTGTTATTCCGCATTCTTCTTATTTTTCGCATCTCACGGGTCTTGGGAAATATGATTAATTTCCTAACAACTGGTATCAGAGCTGTTGGTTCGAGTGGGAGCGATGGCAGGTGAAGAAGGAAAGATGGGAATCGAGAAGTTCGACGGCAAAGATTTTGGGTTTTGGAAGGTACAAACTGAAGATATTCTTTATGGGAAGGATCTTCATCAACCTCTTTTGGAAGAACAACCCGAAGACATGGATGATAGCGAGTGGGCTCTGCTTGATCGCAAAGCCCTAGCAGTTATCAGGTTATCACTGTCAAAATCAGTTGCACACAACGTTGTAAAGGAGAAGACAGCAGCAGGTTTAATGGCGGCTTTGTCAAGCATGTATGAGAAGCCGTCGGCTAACAACAAGGTGCATCTGATGAAGAAATTGTTCAACCTAAAGATGGCGGAAGGGGCTTCGGTGGCACATCATCTCAATGAGTTCAACACCATCACAAATCAATTGTCC
>NC_081547.1:8645704-8674748 GCF_901000735.1 Corylus avellana | reverse complement strand
TTCGCTCCCAAAGAGTTTGTCGGAGGCTGTGCTAATAGAGATCATATGTGGTGAGCGTTAATTGAATCTCTTAGAGTTTTTGTTTATTCCTTTGATAAATCTACGGTTGAGAAGTCTATCGGAAGGGTCCGGTAAAGGAGAATCACGTTGAAGAAGATTGTGAGCAAGGAGACGAGTTGTAGGCTTGTCGATCTTACAGAGCCAAGGTCTTGCAAAGGGTTGTAAGTGTTCCTAGTATCTGTGATCTCTGGATAATCTTTTGATAGTGATTTCCTGGGTTTGGCTGCCCCGGAGAGGTTTTACTTTTAGATCGGTTTCTAAAAGGTTTCCTCTTCGTAACCAAAATATCTGTGTCTGCCTCTTTATTGCTTTACATATTTTGGGTGATTGAATTGTTTATTGCTTCATACTATTAATTCCGCATAAATTGTGATAAACAAGTTTTTGGAGTCGGTATAGCGTTTTTCAATTGGTATCAGAGCGGGTTCACTCTATTTGGATTAAATTCTTGAGTGAGATCTGTTGACTCCTGTTTACTATGAATACTTCTCAAGGGGAATATGATCTTATAAACTCCTTCAACAATTTGTTGGAAAAATTCACTCTTTTGAGACATCAATACACAAATTGTTTGGGGGAGTTTCAAGATCTTAAACATGTGAATGAATCTATTGTTACTAAATTGTCTGAATCACATGCTTTAATTGATTCTTTAAAATCTGAAAATTTTGTTTTAGGTTCTAAAGTTGATTTGTTAGAGAATAAATTAAAAGAGTCAGAAACTCAATTGGAAAAATTCTCTAGCAATTCCCTTGAGAATATGTTACATACTCAGAATTCTGATTGTAATAAATCTGAGTTAAGTTTTGATTGTCATGTTGCTTTGTCTTCTAACAATGGTTATACTTCCGAGATAATATTTGTTAAATCAGAAAAAGTAGAAGACTCTGTGGTTAAAAGAAAAACAGCAGCTACCTCGACCTCACAAGGTAAGAAAGTTAAGAAAATTCATATTGAACCTTATGTATCTTACCCCAAATATAGAGTCGTCCATCCTCCTAGGAATCTACCTCCTAAAAGGTTTATCCCTACTTGTCATCATTGTGGAAAAGTTGGTCACATTCGACCCAATTGTTTTAAATTGAAACCTCATGTGCATAAAAATAAAAATTCTCTTTCTAGGAAAGATTATGAGGGTTTGGTAATGATGATGGGAGGTGTGTCTAGAGTAGACAAGTTTGAAAATGTTCACGTCTCTACACCTTTATTGAAGAAGGTTTGGGTTAGGAAGGATTATACCATTCACCCATTGAGGGGGAGTGGTAGTGATCTCACCTAAAGTTTGGTGAGTCAATAACATGCCTAGGATTGATTGTTTTGCTTATTTTTGAATATCCTAGAGCGTGTTATTTTTCTTTGCTTTGCATTTTTTTTGTTTTTGCTTTATTGTTTATGCACTGCATTGTTTTTGTTGTTACACTTTCTGTATGAAGAGTATATACATTATTGTTTTGAGATTCATGTTTTGAGGCATATTCATAAAGGATTTTTCAAGAAATTCATATATTATGATCTTTGAAAAGCTTATAGATGAGATGTTGTGTGCGGACCACCAAGATTTTTGTCTACTTGCTAATCAAATATTCAGGAATGTGTAATGTCTTGTGAAGACCTAGAAGTAGTTATTAAACCAAATCATTATTTTGTAGTGGGACCTATAAGATGTGATGAAAGTTTAATGCTAAAGGACATTCATGTCTTGCCTGTTGTAATCTCAATTCAAGCATGTTGTTTTGTTTTGCATTGCATTTTTCTTTGTTTTGCATTTGTTTTCTTTTGTGTGCATTTCTTTTGTGAAAAATTTCAAAAAGACAAAAATATGTTACTTTGATTGTTTCCTTTTCTTTCTTTTGTCTTATGCACCTAGATAGTCCATTAATTTCTCATGTTGCTTTTTATGGATTTAATTCATTACGTCTTGGAATGTTCTTAATATGCATGAAATGAAAATTTGTGTCAATGGACTTGTTTTTGTGGTTACCTAAAGCCTGAGCTTATGTGGTACATTTTGCCTATGCTTTATCTTTTGTGCACATTTAAGCTTAAATTGAGGCTTTGTTTCACTTTATTTATGAGGTCTGTTAGGTAACCATATGAGGTTTTTGACTAGTCATATTTTTCAAATTGACCATATGCTAGTTGAACCTAGGGCTTAAAAATTTCTGCTTTCTCTTTTGTGATAAGCACCAAAAGTTTAAGGACACTTTCTCAAAGAGAAAAATAAACAAAATAGTGAAACAAATAAAATCAAAAGATCATATTCAAAAAGGAATTTATTTCACTGTGTCAAACTTGTGCAAAATATTTTACAAAGAGAATTGTATAGGATGAGAGTGGCTAGGCCCTAGTATGATAAGGTTTGACTTTTGATTTGATATACTTGTCAAAACCTCATGGTAGTGAAACTTTCTCCTCATTTTATAAATTGAAAATTTTTCTCTTTGGATGGGTTACCCACACACCACACAAGCATAGGTTGAATGAAACATTTTCTTGGCTTGGGTTAAGTAATATGAGTTTCTAGCCATTTCTAGTCTCATGTATATTTTGCATATTTGGAGCATGTTTGGATATTCATTGTGCAATACATGAGTCATTGATGTGTTATCATGTGTGTTCATTTAACTTTTAAGAGGGAGAAACATGCTTTGCATTTCCAGTTTCCTGTTGTTAATTGAGTCATACATTGAGGGGGAGTTTTGCTGATGTTTCTTTATAATCACGCATTCTACGTCATTTTTTTATCATGAGTTTTATTTATGTCTTCTTGTTCCACATATGCCTTGATGTATTTTGTGAAGTGTTTCAGGAAACATGAAGACCTTTTGTCATTCTGTGACAAAAAGGGGGAGTAAATATGGGGAGATGATGGGATTGGCTCGACATTTTGGTTTTGTCACTGAATTGCCAAAGGGGGAGTTTGTTAGTTCTTGTGTTGGCTTAATTCAGTTCCAAAATGCAGATACTACTGTTCACGGCTCAAACACTGATATAGAATGCTCAGAATCCAATCTCCACCGTTCATAATGTAGATTCATGTGTTATGAACGTCCCTGCAAAATTTCAGCTCAATCGGACCACAAACGCCCATCGATCGGAGCTGTTGATGAAGACTGGACAGGCCGGGTCCGGACCGCAATTCCCCGGGTCCGGACCTCATTTCCAGAAACTAAAATCTTGCTCCGCAAAGCCGTGTCCGGACCGCCCATTAACATGTCCGGACACCCCGTAAGTTTTAGGCCCAAAAACGTGATTTTAAGTGGGTTAGGTCTAGGGTTTTGTCGGGGGTATATATACATCATTATAGAAGAGAGAAGCACGAATTTTCACCCCCAGAGAGTTCGTCGGAGGCTGTGCTAAGAGAGATCATATGTGGTGAGCATTAAAGTGAATCTCTTAGAGTTTTAATTATTTCTTTGATAAATCTATGGTTGAGAAGTCTATCGGAAGGATCCGGTAAAGGAGAATCACGTTGAAGAAGATTGTGAGCGCGGAGACGAGTTGTAGGCTTGTCGATCTTACAGAGTCAAGGTCTTGCAAAGGGTTGTAAGTGTTCCTAGTGTCTGTAATCTCTAGATAATCTTTTGATAGTGATTTCCTGGGTTTGGCTGCCCCAGAGAGGTTTTACTTTTAGAACATTTTCTAAAAGGTTTCCTCTTCGTAACCAAAATATCTGTGTCTGCCTTTTTATTGCTTTATATATTTTGGGTGATTGAATTGTTTATTGCTTCATAATATTAATTCCGCATAAATTGTGATAAACAAGTTTTTGGAGTCGGCATAGCGTTTTTTCACAATCCAATGCTATTTCGACAGCTTTCCAAGCAGAGTTGATGTTGAAATATTCATGCAACCTTGGATCAACAATACCTTTTATATTCCCTTTCTCAAGCTCGGAACTCAGCCATTGACTTATGTGAGTCATTTCTCGGGATCTTTCTATTGCATGCCGACTTGTGATTATTTCTAAAAGAACGACACCAAAGCTATAAATATCAGTTTTCTCTGTTAACTTGTTTGATATGTAGTACCTGCAAGTCAAAGCATGTTACTTTTTAATAATTGTATCAAAGTTATTCTTGACAAAGTTTGTAATTGCCTTGATTTTAAATATACATTAATGTTTGAGTTCTTTTTTCATTGTCTCATGGATCAAAATAAATATGTCACGTAAGGCCTAAATTCAATACATTTTATCTTATTTATCGACATATCATTTGTATTTCCTTTTCGTTTCGTAATGGGTCATATCTTTGTGGAATATAAATGTCACTCTTTTATTGGCAAAGAAAATGAATGTCAAAGATCATAAGTAAAATATTAATAGAAATACTCACTCGGGGTCTTGGTACCCAGGGGTGCCAACAACATTAGTTGACACATGGGTGCCATCATCATTGAGGAAAATTTTGGATAGGCTACAATCCGCTAATTTGGCACATAAATTTTCAGTTAACAAGATGTTTGTAAGCTTCACATCTCCGTGAATTATAGGTGGCTTACAACCATGGTGCAAATACTCCAATCCTACAAATTCATGACCACATCACTTGTAGAAAATGAGAGAAAAAAAAAATGATGTTAAAAAGAAAGAATTATGCAGATAAGCTCATTGCTAACCTTGTGCTGCATCCAACGCTATTCGTAGTCGATCTTTCCAATTTAAGATATTTGCCTTCTCACCTACATCCATTAATAAAATGCGTAAACCTTGATCTGTTTTGTTCTTCAAATAAATTAATGTTGATAAGTAGTACCGATCAATGTAATAAAAATTTTCTAATTCTATAATTAACTATAAAAAATTTCTTCTATAAGAAGTGTAAGATCGATTTAATAAGCTGAACACTAGAGTACTTTTTGCTTAATATTTCAATTACGCCCATACCTGAAAGGTGTGCTTTTAAGTCTCCGTAGGCCACGTACTCATAAATGAGCCCCATGTTAGTTCCTTCACAGCAGTACCCAACAAGGCTAGTTAAGTTTCTATGATGAAGCCCCATAAGAAGTTTAACTTGTAATTACAAATTATTACCTTGATTTTAATATACAAGTCTGATCATATATATTAATGATCATAAATATTTTATAAAAGGTACAATTACGTGCCTCTGATTGAAATTGTTGAAACCTTTGAACATATGAAGGAGAGAGTATTTTCATTGCTACTTGACGATCATCTAAGTTGCAGTGGTAAACTATTCCAATTTCGCCTTTACCAAGAATCCGCTCAAAGTTGTTGGTAATTTTTAAGAGCTCAGAATATGTAAATTGTCCTTGTATTGACTCCAATGTTGCATTTTGAATGTTGGATTTAGTATCTATCATTACAACTAGTAAAATCATCATGAGCATGATAAGTGTGTATCTAAGGAAATTTTTATTTTTTGTGAATTTGAATCTTATGATTAGAATTTCACCTTTAGTATCATCTTGATGTTTTCTCCTTCTAAGTCCCAACAAGGTAGTAGCAACAATTAATGAGAGGATATCAACAATCCACCAAGTGATGCAACTATTGGAACAACAAAATTGTTCTTCTTCTTTTTGCACGAACGAGATCCACATAGATTTGGATTGTCGCACACACTAATAATGATAGTGTTGATGGTGTACGTTAAAATAAGGCGTGCAATTAAAAGTCAAAATAAATTTTTGGTGTATCATTTGTAGTTGTACGTAATTGACCGATGCTTTAGGTTTATTTATTTATTTATTTATTTATTTTTATTTCTTCAGAGATTTGATAAATTTTTTATTTGATGAAATTTTTTATTTCTCATCTTGATGTTTTCACATGCATCGATCCACTCATTCAATTATATTCGAACCAGCACATATAGTGAAAAACACATATAAGTAATGTATGGAACAACGTACCATCTCCTTGGTAAGTTTCTGATTGACAGAGATATTTCACTGAATATATTTCAAGTGCATTGATGATAGGTGGATGTGTTGAATTCTCCGTTTTGAAGATTGAAACTTCATATTTGGCTGATCCATTTATGGCCGATGTGCTATTCAGAGTGGTTGTAGATAAGTACTGAGGAGAAATGGGTCCATCCCAGTACTTCCCGTTGAGGTTAATGTTGAATGATCTGGACTGGTTGGGGACGAATTCAGCAAAGTACATGTACACATAATATTCGGAAGAAGTCGCATTATCTGAGTCCCAGGTGAAGTTTAGAGGAGTGCTATCATTTACTGGTGTGGCGGCAGTACTCATGACAATAGATGGTGGTTCATAATCATTGTGACTTTGGGAGCCATTGATAAGCGGGGTACTTAAATTTGTCCACCCAACTTCGTTATAGGGATCTCAAATGCGATCATGAACATCATTTGGATACCTAAATAAGACAGGAGGAAATTGAGTTTATGTTCTACAGAAAGACTTTAAATTGGACTTTTAAACTGATTCAGCTAGCGGCTCACATCTCAACCTTCCTTTTTTTTTTTTTGACAAATAACTTAATTCACAGCGAGTATTGAAAATGAAAATAATTTCGTTGTTGTTAGTAATGCAAATGACTTAATATCATATACAATATTGACTCACCTGTATGATCGATTTGATCCAGCATCCCAGCGAGAAACAAGTGCCAATGGTCCAGATTTTGTCATATTGGATATATTTTTCAATGGCCTTAACTCTATTGCCGATATAAATGGTGTCCCGAGGCCCGTGTTTACGAGACAGACATGTATATAATTTAGAGACGGGACATGTATGAGCTCCTTGGTGACATTAATCGATGGGTTCTCCAATTTGATCGTGTCCCACATATTTGCTCCAAGAAGGTTGTCCTGATCAAGTATCTAGTGCCTGCTGTGACGTTTATGGTGTAACAGTTGCGGATTCCTTGAGGAAAGCTTCTGAGATTCCGTAAGTTTCGTTGATGGTTAGCTCTGATTTCACGTGATATTCTCTTGCTCAAACCTGTGTCTCTGAAGGTCGCGTCTGAAGTGTAATTAATTCCTGTTGTCGTCTCCGTAAAATTAGAATTCGCTTTTAACCCACAAGCTATGCTTATGAAGCCTGGGACCACAGATAAGAATTGAAGCAATAATAATCAAAATAAATGTGATATATTCAAAGATTAATAAGATGATGATGATGATGATATATATATATATACCTGATTTATCCTGGGCATGAACAGCAAGTATAAGACCCAAACCAGCGAGCAATGCAAAGAAGAAATGTTTGAACCTCATCCCCATCTAACCTTCCTCTTCTTAATTAATTTACTGGAACAAGGCCGCCAGCCGACGATATACAAAAATGAAATAACTAGATAGTCTATGCAGTTGCTTCAACCATATATATAAGATATTACAGTTGCTTCAACCAATCATGAATCATTCAACTAGCTTGGAACAATTTGTCTTTTTCATTTCTTGTTTCAATTTAACCGTTGTCCTTTTTTCTATCATGACCCCATCACTACAAGAAACTAGGTCTTTAGGGGCGACTCAAAGTCGCCCCTAAAGGTCCTAAAGTGGACGCTGTTGCCAACAGCGTCGACTTTTCGACCCTAAAGGTGTCGACGCTAATAGTCTAACCCTAATGATCAAATGTCTGATTATCAGGGTCCACTTAAAAGTCGACCCTAATGATCACTTTTAGCGTCCACTTTATCGCCCCTAAAAGTCGCAATGTTTTGACCCTAAAGATGATGTAAACGGAAGCAAAAGTCGACCCTAATAGTCAAGCATTAGCGTCCACTTTTAGTTAACCATTAGGGTCCACTTTGTCGACCCTAATGGTCCTTTAAAAAAAAAATAATAATAACTATCAGCGTCCAAACCAAAGTGGACGCTGATAGTTAACCATTAGGGTCGACTTTTGTCGACCCTAATGGTCCTAAAAAATTCTTAAGCAAATTAACTATCAGCGTCCACTTAGAGTCGACCCTAATGATCACTTTTAGCGTCCACTTTATCGACTCTAAAAGGCGCAATGTTTTGACCCTAAAGATGATGGAAGTAGTCGACGCTGATAGTCAACCATTAGCGTCCACTTTTGTGGACGCTAATGGTCCAAAATTTTTTTTAAAAAAATTGACTATCAGCGTCCAAATTAAAGTGGACGCTGATAGTTAACCATTAGGGTCCACAAAGTCGACCCTAATGGTCCTAAAAAATCAAAAAAAAAAAAAAAATCTGCGATCGATCGCACTCCAAGTGCGATCGATCGCAACATCAGTAAGTTTTCGATCTCAAAATGTAGAAAACCTACTGACGTTGCGATCGATCGCACTTCAAGTGCGATCGATCGCAACGTCAGTAGGTTTTCTACATTTTGAGATCGATCGCACAATCGTGTCGATTGTGCGATCGATCGCAGTACCAGTAGGTTTTCAACTAGGTTTTTTATATTTTGCGATCGATCACACTCCAAGTGCGATCGATCGCAAAACCAGGAAACAAATTCATATATTCGTGGAAGTTAGATTTATCTTGGCTGCCTTAGAATCCATTTTGGGCTCTATTTTATAATCATTATATGCTGGTTTAAGAGATCCATTAAACTGAAAAATGATGTGCATGGTTGGCGGTACGGATATCTTTTCCAACTTTCATCCTTGTTCAATTCGGTAGCTTACTTGAGAAAAGACAATAAAAAGAATATGGAGAGTTAATCATAGATTATGGTTATCTCATTCTGTTTAGGTAATACGTTTTTATTCCAATAACCTAAGCTAAGTGTTTTGGGTTAGGCAATTCTCCCACAGCTTCCCTGTATGCGTAAAAGAAATTGTAGCCGAATGAACTAACTTTCAGTTGCTTAGCATTTCCTCGGCCTAGGCAAAAATTAATAAATATGGATTTTGGCTGTGGAAAAATATGAAGATTGAGAGGAGAATATTAGCATTTCCTTGGCATTCAGTTTGCTGGAATTTTGACAGAATATTGATAGCTAGTGCAACCAAGTGCAGGATTTACTCATGAATTTAAGGCTGGAAATTTCGAAACTCTATAAATGTTCCCCTAAAAACATTTATAAAAAGGAAATCTTACCAAGCTTAAAATACATACACAAACATATTTAGGCTTTCATAACACTAACCTTTTTATAGGGATATCCAAGTTAGCAATATAATGGAGTGTAAAACTGATAAATTCCTGCACATTTTCAATCCATCAGGACAAGGAATTGATAAATATAGTATGCTAGAAAATGTTTTGTACAGAGTTTTAGTCTACCATACAACTCTATAACCTACACCCATAGCCATTCTCACTATCCATTATTACTATAGGCTCGCAGAAGAACAACTAATAAGATGCTTTACGAGCCACAAGACCATTCTCAGAAAATACATAATCGTAGTCATCAATAACTGCAAAGAGAAAAGAGACACTTAATAGTATAGTCATGTACATATGAAAAATTGTGAAGTAGACAACTGCATTTGGCCCTAATTTTGAGAACTATTGAAAACCAATCAGATAATGCTTATAAAGGTTAGACTTGAAACTCATTTATAATCCATAGAAAACATAATGCTTGATTGTCAAGGTTCATGACGAATATTCACATGAAAAATACATTTGAAAGCTAAGAACCAAAGTATATTTTTAGATCATGTTAAAACAAATGGAATAATCAAACAGATTTTGGGTTCCTAGCTCTTATAGCTAAACAATTACCTTTCGAAGGTCCCGCATGAATTCTAACAGCATTGGAGTGACCACCTAGCATTTGAGTGGAAAAAGTTGCATCAAAGACAATTTCAAGCGGATACATGGAAATGTTACTTCCATGCAATAAATCTAAGAAATAACAACTTGCTTACATATATCCTATGCTGCTGTGACCATAATAATATAAACAATACAATGGAACAAAATTAGCAAGCAAAATGAATCAGAGAAGAAAATCGGTACCTTTCTTGGAGCAGTAAGGGTCCCATCCACAATATCACAACATCAAAATTATGTAAGACACCACCATTATACCACTAAAACTTTAATAACTAGACAACTAACCATATCCACAATAGATGACCAAAACACATAAGACCCAACTTATTCTAAAGCCAGCGCACCATCCCAAATAAAAAAAAAAAAAAAAAAATTAAAAATTAAAAATGCATCTTCTCCACTGTCACACCACCAAAACAAGCTTTAGCCAAAAAGCTAAAAAAATTCAACACAATCACTCAAAAAACCATAGCCTCATGTATGTTTAGTGTACATAGTTTTTATTAGATGCATTCTCTTGCTAGCGGCAGCTGAAATTAGCTCACAGTACAATTACCAAATGGGAATTTCAAGAAATGGGCATTGTGCTGAAAAAAGAGGAGCAAATTCTCAAAGGGACTGATTGGGAAATCAAGACTCGAGTAATGCGTGCAGGGAAATTCAAGAAATCTGAAATAAATAGGGATCTGTGTTGTAGATCGGGGCTTCAAGATAGAATTCTATGTAAATAAAGCTGTTAATCAGTTTGATTTGAAGGAGTCTCTAATGTCTTTGTAGTTTGTTGTTTGTCTGTAGAAGGTGGTCTCAGTTTGTAACAGTAGTAAATTTGTGCGCAGTAGCAGTAGGTAGTTGTGTCTCATAGGCGGTAAGTTTGTTTTAGTAAAATGATGCTCATTCATCCAAAAACAAATTTCTACAAATGGGGTTTATACAAGAAAAAAGAGAACATGGCAGAGGACAAGAAAAGGCAGAAATTTGAAGATGAAAAATCTCATAGAACAAGAACCCAAAAACTTAAATACAAAAACAGAGAAAAATAAAAATAACAGAGAGTGAGAGAGAGACTTGATCACCAGAAGACTGATGAACGGCAGTGCGGCAGATATTGCCGGCCTTCTTACCGGGGCACACGGCATCAACAGAGACTCCAAATGCCTGCAACGCTTGAAAAGGAACCATCGCCTGCAATCAAAAATCACACTGCAAGACATTAATCACATACATCGATTCAAAGGTGCGCCGGAGAGAGAGCTGTCGGAGAGAGCTTAGTGCGCCGGAGTGAGAGAGAGAGAGAGAGAGAGAGATTGAGAGTGAGAGTGATGAGGGAGGTGAGTGAGAGGGAGAGAGAGGCAGAAATTTCAGAAATTTGAGGGATTTTGGTGTTTTTGAGGTTTGGGGGGAAAAAACACAGTGTCTGAAATTTTTGGTTCGAAAATTTCAAATTCTAAGCATAAATAAGCATTTATTCACACAATAAACTATGCATGCATAAGGAAACTTTCACTGGTTAGGTGAGCTGATCAGGGGTTCCATTTTCTTTTGTATTTCCTCAGTTTTCTCAGCAACCAAACAGAGAATTACAGAACCGGACAAAGCACAGCCTCAATAAACTTCAAAATAAGTGCCAGAATTTTCAGTATCAAAAATCCAGAAAAATTCACCTCAAAATACCGCAAATATAATTTCACCACAAAACATCTCCAATAAGATGTAGTTCAAATGGCACCCAAAATAAAATCCCATATCAAGAAACACACAAAATCAAATCAAGAAATTATCCCAAAATCAAAACAACACCCACCATTAGCGTTGACCCAATAATCCTCAAATTCCACATACTAGGGGCTTCTACAAAAAACAAATAGGGGCGGGTTTCTACAATTTTTCATCCCCAAATCCAAAATTAGCAAAATACTCTCAAATCATCCATAGGTATGCCAACATGAAGCGTAAATTTCAGAAATATGCACCAAGATTCGAAATTAAACCAAAGCATGAGAAAACAGGGTTCCGACGAGAGAGAATTTCGGACAGTTACGAAAAGAGAGAAGACGAAGAGGAAGAAAATTTACCTGAAGCTCTTCTTTCTTCCTTGCTAAAATATATTTTCTCCAAAAATCTTTGAACATACTTGAATTAAGCTCTTCCTTAATTACTTAATTTCATACTAAACCATAAGTTATAACTCTATACAAAAGTTACATGTCTTTACTATATACAACAGTTACATACAAAAATTTTCAAGTTTGCTATTCACATGTACAAATTTTTTTTAACAAAAAAAAAAAAAAAAGGAAAACTTCACTTAAACCCTTTAAACTTTCGATTCATTATATTGCTTTTACAATTTCTCTTTAGAAGTTCAAAAACTCTTAATTTAATGAATTAAACTTTTAAAAATTTGCAATCTCACCATTTCCATTAGTGTTTGAGGTTAAATTAGATGGTTAATGATGAAATGACCATTATACCCCTGTAAACTTTATGTAATTACAAAACTCTCTTAGATTACAATTAAAGTTTTTTTTTTAATTTATTTATTTTTATTTTTTAAATTAAAATAAAATGGTATTTTGGGAATTCCTCACCCCCTCTATTAAGATCTGACAAAAAATCTTAACAAAGGACTGAGATGGTGAATTTTTTAAAGTTTGATACAATAATTGAGAGTTTGTGACCTTTTTGGGTGAGGGGGGACGAGATTGAAAAAGCAATGAAGAATTTGGCATCGCCTTAGAATTATGTTTGACGACGATGTTTCATGGAATAAAGTTCATCTATTATATTTTTCGTAATAAAATATTTAGCAATTTATTCCTCAATCTTAACAATCTTTAGCAATTTCTTGAGAAAGCTAAAAATATCATCATTGCTGGAACCAATTATCATTGCTGGTACCATAGTAAAGAAAATTATATTTTTATAAGGACCTTAAATTTTTTTTTTTTTTTTTCAGGGTTGCCAAGAACCCTACTAAGCTAAGGGTATGTTTGCCCCTGGTTGTCTATAGGATTGAGGTAGCCGCTACCCATCTGTTCCACTGATAGTAGTCGCGTGGTCACTTTTTTATTTTTTTTTTATGGGAAAAACTCCACTTAATTCCCTGAATTTTCAACATTTTTGCAATAATTCCCTAGAATTTAAAGCTCTCAATTTAGTGTATCTGGCTTAAAAAAATTTGCAATGTGACCCCTATCACTAGGGTTTTGAGTTAATCAGAGAGTATAGTGAAATGACCATTATACCCCTGAATTCAAAAAATATTTAATTTTTTATATAATTAAAAATTCTATGAAAAACATGTAAAGCGGTGGGTGCCCGATAACAAATTTTTTTCTCTTAATTTTTTTTTTAATTATTTTTAAACAGGGCTATTCTGGGTATTTTTAGTGCTTGTTTCTTTGAAAACACAAAATATTTTTTATAAAGTTGACCAAACAATTTTCTTATGTTAACCCCATATGAAACACTTTTTCAAATGTTGATCATACTAAAAAAC
This sequence comes from Corylus avellana, assembly GCF_901000735.1. NCBI lineage: Eukaryota > Viridiplantae > Streptophyta > Magnoliopsida > Fagales > Betulaceae > Corylus > Corylus avellana. Next base: position 8,661,475 of record NC_081547.1, on the reverse strand, counting down.
ACTTTTCAAAACACGTGACTAAAAAAATTGAGATAAATTGTTTTTATACTAAAAAATAAAATTTAAACTCTGGATGAAGGGATCGAGCAAAATTGTCAAAGAAAAATTTAGTTATTTCATATGTTTTGCCATCAATTAAGTTAAACGGCTAATTTGGATGGAGGGATCGAGCAAACTGACATCTAAACTTTTAAAATAAGTTTGAGTTGCACTGAACTAAAGTTTTAAGGAGGTAAGTAATATATGAATGGTAAATTTAGTACATATATATTACAAACAAAATAGTCCATTAGAACCATCATGGATGGTTCATTTGAAGTACATTATGCACTAACAAAAAAAGTACAGGAAGTGAAAAATGTTCAAGGAGTGAGTTAAGTACTCAAATTCATGTTGATAATTTCAATAAAATCAATTGTTTCGTCCTTATGGCCCTCCAGCTTCCTGCGAGCCAATTCAAGTGACAAACACTCATTTAGTATGTCCACTACTTGAATCATAGTTGGCCTTTTTGTAGATGTTGGAGATAAACAATCCAATGCTATTTCGACAGCTTTCCAAGCAGAGTTGATGTTGAAATATTCATGCAACCTTGGATCAACAATACCTTTTATATTACCTTTCTCAAGCTCGGAACTCAGCCATTGACTTATGTGAGTCCTTTCTCGAGATCTTTCTATTGCATGCCGACTTGTGATTATTTCTAAAAGAACAACACCAAAGCTATAAATATCAGTTTTCTCCGTTAACTTGTTTGATATGTAGTACCTGCAAGTCAAAACATGTTACTTTTTAATAATTGTATCGAAGTTATTCTTGACAAAGCTTGTAATTTCCTTGATTTTAAATATATTAATGTTTGAGTTCGTTTTTAATTGTCTCATGGATCAAAATAAACATGTCACGTAAGGCCTAAATTCAATACATTTAATCTTATTTATCGACATATCATTTGTATTTCCTTTTCGTTTCGTAATGGGTCACATCTTTGTGGAATATAAATGTCACTCTTTTATTGGCATAGAAAATGAATGTCAAAGATCTTAAGTAAAATAATAATAGAAATACTCACTCGGGGTCTTGGTACCCAGGGTTGCCAACAACATTAGTTGACACATGGGTGCCATGATCATTGAGGAAAATTTTGGATAGGCTACAATCCGCTAATTTGGCACATAAATTTTCAGTTAACAAGATGTTTGTAGGCTTCACATCTCCGTGAATTATAGGTGGCTTACAACCATGGTGCAAATACTCCAATCCTACAAATTCATGACCACATCACTTGTAGAAAACGAGGGAAAAAAAAATGACGTTCAAAAGAAAGAATTATACAAATAAGCTCATTGCTAACCTTGTGCTGCATCTAACGCTATTCGGAGTCTATCTTCCCAATTTAAGATATTTGCCTTCTCACCTACATCCATTAATAAAATGCGTAAACCTTGATCTGTTTTGTTATTCAAATAAATTAATGTTGATTACATATATAGTACTGATCAATGTAATAAAATTTTTCTAATTCTATAATTAACTATAAAAAATTTCTTCTATAAGAAGGGTAAGATTTAATAAGCTTAACACTAGAGTACTTTTTGCTTAATATTTCAATTACGCCCATATATACCTGAAAGGTGTGCTTTTAAGTCTCCATAGGCCATGTACTCATAAATGAGTCCCATGTTAGTTCCTTCATAGCAGTACCCAACAAGGCTAGTTAAGTTTCTATGATGAAGCCCCATAAGAAGTTTAACCTGTAATTACAAATTATTACCTTGATTTTAATATACAAGTCCGATCATATATATTAATGATCATAAATATTTTATAAGAGTTACAATTACGTGCCTCTGATTGAAATTGCTGAAACCCTTGAACATATGAAGGAGAGAGTATCTTCACTGCTACTTGACGATGATCTAAGTTGCCGTGGTAAACTATTCCCACTCCGCCTTTACCAAGAATCCGCTCAAAGTTGTTGGTAATTTTTAAGAGCTCAGAATATGTAAATTGTCCTTGTATTGACTCCAATGTTGCATTTTGAATGTTGGATTTAGTATCTATCATTACAACTAGTAAAATCATCATGAGCATGGTAAGTGTGTATCTAAAGATTTTTTTGTGTGTGTGTGTGTGAATTTGAATCTTATGATTAGAATTTTACCTTTAGTCTCATCTTGATGTTTTCTCCTTCTATGTCCCAACAAGGTAGCAGCAACAATTAATGAGACGATCAACAATCCACCAAGTGATGCAACTATTGGAACAACAAAATTGTTCTTCTTCTTTTTGCACGAACGAGATCCACTTAGATTTGGATTGTCACACACACTAATAATGATAGTGTTGACGGTGTTAAAATAAGGCATGCAATTAAAAGTCAAAATAAATTTTTGGGGTTTCATTAGTAGTTGTGCGTAATTAACCGATGCTTTAGGTTTTCTTTTCTTTCTTTTTTTTTTATTAAATTTTTTTTAATTTTTTTTATTTCTTCAGATATTTGATAAATTTTTTATTTGATGAAATTTGGAGTGAATAAAAATCATATGGGAAACTATACATTTACCCATTCTAACTACTACTCCCAATCTAACATTAGAGTTACATTTTGTTTTTGTTTTTGTTTTCTAATTATTTTGGAAGCTGAACCGACATCACAACCCAATGGGGGATATCGAAGAGAATTAAAAACTTAAAAGAGAAATGCTAGATACTATAATTTATGCAACAAGTATACCACAATGCAGATGTGGCTCGACCAATCCTTTGATTTTTTTTCTAATAAAAAAATAATGATTAGTTTAAGGGTTGGTTGAGACTGTCACGTCAGTGTTGTGAGATATTTGTTGAATAAAATTAAATATAGTATCTAGTCTTGTCCAAATGAAGATATTGGGGAACATTGCAAATATGGTATTGGTAGTTTTTTTTTTTTTTAGGTATTGGTAGTTAGAGGGGATTGGGGGAGAAAATGCAATTTTCCTAAAATTATAATAGTAAGGGATATGTTGTATTTGACAAAAATCATACCTTAATGATAATGAACCATTCTCTGATCTTGCAATTAGATCAGTTGGAACTACACCGGACAACTGGTTTCGTTCTAAGTTTCTGCATGCAAATATAGAAAGGATATTTTTTTTCAACCAAGAATTTTGTAGCATGTGTCTTAAAATAAAATGTAACTTACAAGACCCTTAAGTATTGTAATTGAGATAGGAAATCGCACGGGTCCAGTTAAGCTGTTGTTAGATAGATCCCTGAAATAAGCGAATCACTTATATTTAATGTTGGGTTTTTGGCAATCATCATCATGTTTCTAAATTAATTATCTGATCATGTAAATTGTTGATACTTACAAATACTGTAACATTACGAGATTTGATATGTTGGTAGATATCTCTCCAACCAATCCACTTGAGGACAAGGTCCTGAGGAATTGAAGTTGTACAATAAGTTAAATTAAGAGTACTCAAGTTAAGTTGGAAAGTCATAAAGCTTATACGAAGGCATATATAGACTTACAAGGATGTGATTCTAGGAGGAGTATGATCACTATCGTAGCTACAATTCAGACCTTCCCACGGGTATCCTTTAGGGGCACACGGATCTCCTTGCCAAATTCTCTTTATTCCATACGTTGACTTGATTTTTGCAATGGCATCAACTAAAATTTCACATGCATCAATCCACTCATTCAAATATATTCGAACCAGGACATATAGTGAAAAACATATATATAAGTAATGTATGGAACAACGTACCATCTCCTCGGTAAGTTTCTGATTTAAAGAGATATTTCACCGAATATATTTCAATTGCATTGATGATAGGTGGAAGTGTTGAATTTTTCGTTTTGAAGAATGAAACTTCATATTTGGCTAATCCATTTTTGGCCCGTGTGCTATTCTGAGTGGTTGTCGATAAGTTCTGAGGAGAAATGGGTCCACCCCAATACTTCCCGTTGAGGGTAATGCTGAATGATCTGTACTGGTTGCGTTGGAGCTTTTCCACTTCAGTAAAATGCATGTACACATAATATTCAGTAGAATTATCTGAGTCCCAGGTGAAATTTAAAGGAGTGTTATCATCTGCCGGTTTGGCGGCAATACTCATGACAGTAGATGGTGGTTGATAATCATTGTGACTTTGGGAGTCAACAGTGGTAGAATTGGTACTTAAAGTTTTCCAGCTAGAGTTGTTATAGGGTACCCAAAAGCGATCATGAACATCGTCTGGATACCTAAATAAGACAGGAGGAAATTGAGTTTATGTTCTACAGAAAGACTTTAAATTGGACCTTTAAACTGACTCAGCTAGGCGGCTCACAGCTCAACCTTTTTTTTTTTTTTTTTTTTTTTTCCTTTTTTGATGAATAACTTAATTCACAGCGAGTATTGAAAATGAAAATAATTTTATTGTTTTTAGTAATGCAAATGACTTAATATCATATACAATATTGACTCACCTGTATGATTGATTTGATCCAGCATCCCAGCGAGAAACAAGTGCCAATGATCCAGATTTTGTCTTATAGGATGTATTTTTCAATGGTCTTAACTCTATTGCTGATATAAATGGTGTCCCGAGGCCCGTGTTTACGAGACAGACATGTATATAATTTAGAGACGGGACATGTATGAGCTCCTTGGTGACATTAATCGATGAGTTCTCCAATTTGATCGTGTCCCACATATTTGCTCCAAGATATAGATCAAATTGTGGTAAATTACCATTTTCATCATAATTCCCATGTAAGAAGGTTGTCCTGATCAAGTATCTAGTGCCTGCTACGACGTTCATGGTGTAGCAGTTGCGGATTCCTTGAGGAAAGCTTCTGAGATTCCGTAAGGATCGTTGATGGTAACCTTTGATTCCATCTGATATTTTCTTCCTCTTACCTGTGTCTATGAAGGTCGCGTCTGAAGTGTAATTAATTCTTGTTGTCTTCTCCGTAAAGCTATTATTCCTTGCTAACCCACAAGCTATGCTTATGAAGCCTGGGACCGCAGATAAGAAGGAATAATAATCGAAACAAATGTGATATATTCAAAGATTATAATCTTTGAACAGCAAGTATAAGATGATGATGATGATGATGATATATATATATATATATATATATATATACATACCTGATTTATCCTGAGCATGAACAGCAAGTACAAGACCCAAACCAGCGAGCAATGCAAAGAAGAAATGTTTGAACCTCATCCCCATCTAACCTTCCTCTTCTTAATTAATTTACTGGAACAAGACCGCCAGCCGGCGATATACAAAAAAGAAATAACTATATGGTTTATACAGTTGCTTCAACCATATATACCTATCTTAGATATTACAGTTGCTTCAACCAATCATGAATCATTCAACTTGCAATGATTTGTCTTTTTCATTTCTTGTTAATTTCAATTTGACCGTTGTCATTTTTTCTATCATGACCCCATGGTACTATGACCTGTCCTACTAACCTATGTGAGCCCCAGATAGGAAATTATAAATGTATCTAATGTACAAACAAATAGGATTGTCTTCATTAAAATGGAGAAGATTCATTTTATAGTTAAGACTTTATTACATTGCATTTAACAAAATGTATTAATTGTGTCACTTAATTCATTTAACAAATAATAATTTACATTCATAATTTTGCTGGGGGGGGGGTTGGGAAAATTAGTTTTAGAAACTAGATAAATTTTATTTATATATGAATAATACCCTAAAAATATTATTCACCGTTAATTAACTCCTGTATAAGAGTTTATTATATAACCCAATTTTGTACCTAATACGAATCTAATGCGGAATTCAATGGGCAGCACATATAGATTCTTAATTTTATTTTCTTTCGTTTTGTACGTATGTTGAGATGATCAAAAAAAAATAAGGGTTATGATCTTAAGAACTCTTCCCTCCCTAGAGTTATCTTAAAAGAATTACAAGATCTCGACCCTGATATTCTATATTTATGATGGTTTAATTTGTTGTACTCATCAATTAATATGTTAAGCCTTATTAACACAGCAAGAAAAAACAAATATCTTCATTAATTGTATGGGCTTTGGTTTTTAATTTTTGACTCAATAATCTTTCACGAATCAAATATTGTAATGGGTCCGAATATATGATCACTGGAAGAAAATTAATCGCCAAATCCCATTCAAATGTTCTTTTTTCCATGTTTGATCCAGAAAATTCTTCCATTGATGTACCAATCAAAATAAATTGATCTTTTTGTCTATTTAGGCTGATGGTCGTAGTGCATATTTTCTCTGCCTCATCTTCCTTAAAAATCTGCTCAGACAGATTCCACCGGCTAATATTTGCGTCAATTTGCAGGCCCCAGGGATACGCGTTTTCCCACGTCCATTTCTACTTCATGGTTGGTTCCAAGAAATTGGCTTTCAGGGAAGGAATCTCAATACCAAGACAATTCCAGTCGTCTCTTTCTATCCAGAATTAACCTTTTTTTCTTGGGCTAGGCGTACGTCTAGAAAACGTTTTATAGAAAGAAATAAAAATCAACCCCGTTAAAGTTCTTTGATGTGAATTTGTACATTGCATGTTATATAAAGACAACTTTAATTTCAAGTAATGACATGTACCACGTGGGCATTATAAGATTGTAGGGCTTGAGAATAGCCTAAAGGCCCATGGCCCGAATGGCCTGGTTCGAATAGGTGCCAGACCATCAGCTCATGGAACACCGTGTACAAATAGCGAAGGGGAACCCAATGTACAATCTCTCTAATCGCCATCATCTTTTCGTCATCAATGGTGGGGATATGAGAATTCATATTAGGAGGAGCGGAACTAAAATAATACTTTTTAAAAAGTTTTTGAAAGGACGGGAGGAAGAGGAGGAGTAGAGGTTAGGTTAAGAAAACTAAAAAAATACATTACCCTTAGAAGAAAAAAAAATTCAAAAATTTTTGGAGGGGCGGCTGCCCTGTCTGCCCCCCCTTTATATCTGCCACTAAGTTGTCATTTATGACTTACACACTCTACCTTTTCCCTGCTAACTTGAGTGTCGGAAGGCTTCATAGGCAAGCGCTAGTGAACCACTCTAATCGTTCTTTCTTCTTGCTGGTCATACCCTTTAGCTAGCCGGCGTGGAGCTAGTGTGGTATGAGACACTAACAAAAAAAGTGATGTGACATATATAGTATTACAGCATTACTCTTAAATTTCAAAATTTGCATTTAATTATGATTTTTATATGAATATAGGAAAAAATATTAAAAAGGCCTCTCAACTAACGGCCATTTTTGAAAAAAACTCTTATGAAGTTTAAAGTGTGCCTAAAGTGATACATCAAACTATACCAATGTCTGCCAAAATATTAAAGAAACATTTTTTTTATTATATTTCTATAATACTCTTATTCTCTTAAAAACTAAAATAAAAAATTAATAAAATAAAAAACTAAATTAAGCTATTTTTTAATGCTATATATATATATATATATATATATATATAAACGATAAAAAATTAAAAATTAAAAATTAAAAAATAAAACATTTTTATTGTTTATAGAATTTGTTTTATTATATTCCTATAACAGTACCGTTATTCCTAGAACAAAACAATATTTGCCAAAGGGGGAAAAAGATACTTTAATTAATACATTAGTCATCGTCCAAGTCAAAGGCAGGCCTCATTTTCCTAAAAAAAAGAATACTTGCTATAGGAGAAAGAAGAAAAAAATATCATTAAACTTGTATTTTCAGTAATAAACATTTCGATTCCACCCCTTTCCTTTCTTCCCTTATTTTTATTTGAATAAAAAAAAAAAATTATTTTATTTTATTTTTATTTTTTTGAGAAAAATTGTACTTGTTATATAATATAAATCAAAAGAGGGAGTAGACTAATCCATCAAAATAATGTTACATATACAATATGCAATATCCTATTTATGACTTGTTTTGTTGTCGCCTTTGCCAAAACATGTGCCGCGATTGCAAGACCTTCCTCTGCGTATCCTCCACTAGCTAGGTCACTAAACCGACTTGAATTCCTTTCCTTGGATGTCACTGCATGCTTCATCACTTCCATCCTGTCTCCCCCCTAAATGAGATTATGCAATCCTAGTTCTTTGCAAAAATTAGCAGCATAAAAAGGAAGCTAATGCCTCCCCCTTTGTCGGCTCTAGTATACCAAACTTTGTGAGACTCTTTACCGCAATTACATATCCTTCATGGTAAATTTGTCAAAGTAAATTTAGTTATTTGTAGGGGTGCAAAGGCGGTTAGTAGCGAAATAGATAACCGCCCGCTAACCGCTTTTTCTAAAATTGGGCTTTTTTTTATCCTCATTTTTTTTTTCTTGTATTTTTAATATCTTCTTGGGTCCAATTGCTATAAAAATAGCCCATATTGAAAAATCAAAAATATTTGACCCAAAATTTACATTTACTTGTATTTTAAAAAAATTTCTTTAAATATTAAATTATAACCGGTTAACTTTTTTTTTTTAAAAAAAAAAAAAAATCAACATAACATACAAAAAAAAGTTCAAAATTCAGACAACTGTCATGGACTCACAGTGAGAGACTGAGAGTTTGAGACTTGAGAGAGGCTGCTCAGGCGCTCAGCAACTTTGAGCGAGTGATTTTGAGATTTCGTGAGATTTAGGGTTGGGAAGAAAGAGATGAATATATACAGGTGCAAAACGACGTAGTTTTGCCTTCTATATAATTTTTTTTTTTTTTTTTAAAAAAAAAAGGTTAAAGGATAAAACTATTAACTATCAATGATTCAATTTTTAAAAAATTGTTACAAATGGTTCAAAAAATTCAAAATTGTTCAAAAAATGGTTAATTTTCTTTTCTTTTTTTTTGTTGCAAAAAATGCTTAAATTTCTTTTTCTAAAAAATGTTCAAAAAATACATTAATACTTCAATTGTGATTATAAGTAACACATTGTTGAATCTAATGTCAATTACTTAATTTGATATTATATAATCATATAGTCTCATTAAATTATATCATATGATTAATTATTTAAATTCTTATCATATTTACTTATAATCTTTTTTCTTTGAATTGAACTTAATATCTAATGGTAAATGGTAATGTTCAAACTCCTAAATCCTAAATTTCAAAAGTATCTAATAATGCTTTAATTAAATTGTAGACTTGTAGTTATAAGTAATATATTGTTTAATTCAATTAAATCAATTGTGATTATCATTGTACATGAATCATATGATTAACTTGTAGACTTATGACTTATGAGTTATGTCATATTAGAGCATCTCCAGCAGTGTAGCTAAAAGGGAGATATTAGCTATATTTAACTATTTTTGTCATTTTTTTTGCTCCAACAAAATAGCTTCATATTAGCTATTATACCTTAACTGCTACAGTGAATAGCTTCATATTGCTATTCACTGTAGCAAACTAGATTGTTGAATATAATATTAATTTCCACATTATTTTCTCTCTTCTCTCTCCCTCAACATTTCTCTCTCTTCTCTCTAACTCCCTCAATGTTTCTCTCTCTTCTTTCTTCTCTATTCATGAATTTATGATACAAATTCAAGTCTTTTGAATCCCTAAAAAAAAAAAAAAAAAAAAAAGAATAGCATGCATATAATTGGCAAATTAAAAATGGAAAAATAAAAATAACACACAGATATGCTGCCTGAATCAATTCTATTGCAATTTACAAGATGATGCAAAAGCGGTCGCGGATCCATAAAAAAAAAAAAAAAGATTAAAAAATAATATTTAAAAAATAGATAGTGAAATAACGAATCTGTTGGAGTTGGTATTAAAAAATGAGTAGCTAAAATAGAGAATTGTGCTTTTTGGCTAGGTAGAATACCTCTTACTGCTGGAGATGCTCTTATATATGTATTATTTATTATTATATAATTCTATGATTTAATGATCAAGTCATCATGTGAATTAATCATATCAATTATAGTGATAATATATAAATTACTAAAATTATAATGATAATACATTAATACTTAAATTGTGTTTATAAGTAACACATTGATCATTGTTTAATCCAATGTCAATTATTTAATTTGATATTATACGAATCATATCATCATTGTACATTAATAATATGATTCACTTGAAGTCTTGAATAAAGTATTTGAATTGTCATTGAATCATATGATTAAGTATTGATATTATATATTTATATTATTCATATACATATATAGACTTATAACATATATAGACTTATAAGTTTATAACATACATTGGAAATAAGTCTCTAGATATTTAATTGTTGTATTAGTATGAATTGGTATACTTATGAGTTATATCATATTATATATGTATAATTTGTTATTATATAATCAAATGATTTAATGATCAATTGATCATGTGATATAATCATATAAATTATAGTGATAATATATTAATACTCAAATTATGATTTAATTATATTTTTTAAAAAAATTGTGATTTAATAATCAAGTGATTATGTTATATGTATAAATATTTTTATAATTATAATTATAAAAATATATTATATAAAAAGGCGGTTAGCGGTTAGCGGTTACGGTTAGTAAACCCAATAACCGCTAACCGCTAACCGTTAGGTGGTTATAGCAGTTAGGCGGTTAACGGTTAATACGGTTAAGCGGTTAGAGCGGTTAGCGGTTAACGGTTAGAGCGGTTAGCAAAAAACGCCCGCCTTTGCACCCCTAGTTATTTGATATGTTTTGCCATCAAGTTAAACACCTAATTTGGACGATGGCAGCAAATCGACATCTAAATTTTAAAATAAGTTTCGAGTTGCAATGAATTAAAATTTAAGGATGTGAGTAATATATGAGTGGTAGTGAGAGTAAAGTATAACTTATTCTTTTTTTTTTTTTTTTTGGAAAAGATATTTTAACAATGAAGATAAATTTAGTACATATTACAAAAGAAATAGTTCATTAGAACCATCATGGATGATTCATTTGAAGTACAATATGCACTGACAAAAAATTAAAAAGAAAAGGAAAAAAAAAGTAAAAAAGGTTGAAGATCCAACATGCGCAATTTTCATTTTTTACAATGTTTTATCGTACTAAAGGAATGAGTTCAGTAGTTAGATTCATGTTGATCATTTTAATTGAATCTGTTGTTTTGCGCTCATAGCTGTCCTTCGTGTGAGCCAATTCAGTTGCCAAAGACTCCTTTAGTTGGGCCACCACCTGAATCATGGTTAGCCTTTTAGCTGAAGTTTGAAAAAACATTAATGGAGCTAATATGAAAAAAAGGCCACCACTTTTTGGTATTTTTAGATTTTCTGCCTTTTTGTTTAAATTTTTAATAATTTTAATTTATTTCAAAAGGTAATTTTTAAATAACTTCAAGGACATTTTGACATGCGGTGCTCAGCTGTGTAGTTCAGGGGCTCAGATATCCACAAAACAATACTTGCCAAAAGGGGAAAAAGATACTTTAATTAATACATTAGTCATCGTCCAAGACAAAGGCGGGCCTCATTTTCCTAAAACGAAACAATACTTGCTAAAGGGAAAATAAGGAAAAAAAAAAAAAACAAAAAAAAAAAACTTTAAACTTGTATTTTTGGTAATAACCAATTTAGGAGTGGGCAGATTAACCGGTTACCGATTACCGGCCGTGTACCGGTTTCGACCGAACCAATATTAACCGTAACCGATATACCGATATCCTTATTGGTTAATTTTTTTATACCGGTATGCTTATCGGTTCGGTTCAGTTCGGTTAGAAATTTCATATCGGTTAACCGTTTAACCGATATAAACCGTTAAGTAGGGATGCCAAAATGACATAGTTTTGGGATTATATATATACCTATGTAATCTTATCTTAATTTGGGTTTGGGTAGGTTTGATTTTTTTTTTAGTGATGGCATTGGATGAAATTTCTTTGCCTTTCGTGAAAGCATTTTTCATTAACTAGTTTTGTTAGTCTAATTAGCATTCATAATGTTAATTAGTCCATTTGCTTTGGAAAAATGTATTTTATAATATAAAAAAAAAGTTCTGGTAGATCAATATAAAAAAGCTTCAATTTTTAGGTCAAAAAACAAATATTTGGGTCGCAACAAAAAATATTTGGGCCCTAAAACAACTCATTTTTAATAAGTTATTTTAGCCCAACAAAAAGTATTTGGGCTCTCAAAAGTCAAAAAAACTCATTTTTTGCCCAACAAAATAAATCAATATAAAGCCCACGGTTAAATCGGTTAACCAGTTTAACCGTGTACCGTTATAACCGATAATTTCGGTTAAAATTCTTATTGGTTCGGTATCGGTTAATAAACCGTTTAACCGAAAATTATCGGTTAATAACCGATAAGAGCCAAAACCGGACCGTTTTGACCGATACCCAGGCCTAATAACCATTTATATTCCACCCCTTTCCTTTCTTCCTTATTTGAATAAAAAAATCATTTCATTTTGTTTTTTTGTTTTTAGAAAAATTGTAGTTACTATATATCAATCAAAAGAGGAAGGGAGCAAATTGACATCTAAATTTTAAAATAAGGTCCGATTTGCAATGAATTGAAATTTAAGGATGTAAGTAATATATGAGAGGTAGTGAGAGGAAAGTATAACTTATTCGTTTTTTTCTTTTATTTTTTTTGGAAAAAGATGTGTTGACAATGAAGACAAATTTAGTACCTATCACAAAAGAAATAGTCCATTAGAACCATCATGGATGATTCCTTTGAATTACAATATGCACTGACTGAAAATTACAAAAAGTAAAAAGGGTTCAACATTTGACATGCACGATTTCAAGTATTGACAATGTTCTATCGTGCTAAAGGAATGAGTTCTGTTGTCAGATTCACATCAATCATTTCAATTGAATCTGTTGTTTTGACCGCATGACCCTCCTTCATGTGAGCCAATTCAGATGCGAAAGATTGCTTTAGCTCGACCACTACCTGACTCATGGTTGGCCTTTTAGCAGAAGTTGGAGATACACAGGCCATTGCTATTTCGACAGCTTTCCACGCAGAATTGACGTTAAAATTTCTTTGCAACCTTGTATCAACAATACTTTTTATATCCCCTTTAGCTAGCATTAACCTCACCCATTGACTTATGTGAGTCATTTCCTTAGATTTTTCTATTGCAGGCCGACTTGTAATTATCTCTAAAAGAACGACTCCAAAACTATAAACATCACTTTTTTCAGCTAGCCGGTTTGACATGTAGTACCTGCATGTCAAAGAATGTTAAATATTTCATATTTGTAGAAAAGGCATTCTTGAAAAAGTTTATAACTCCATTGATTTCAAATATCTTAACATTTTTAATTGTCTTATAGATCAAAATAAACATGTCACGTATGGCCAAAATCAATACATTTTGTCTTTATTATTGCTAGATCATTTGTATTTCATTTTCATTTTATCATGGGTCACATATTTGTGGACTATAAATGTCAATATTGTATTGGCAAAGAAAATGAGTTTTGAAGATAATTGCAAGTAAACAAAATAATAATAAAAATACTCACTCGGGGTCCAAATACCCAGGGGTGCCAGCAACAACGGTTGACACGTGGCTGCCACCATCGGTGGGAAAAATTTTGGATAGTCCAAAATCAGCTAGTTTGGCATGAAAATTGCGATTTAACAAGATGTTTGTAGGCTTCACATCTCTGTGAATTATAGGTGGTCTGCAACCATGGTGCAAATACTCCAATCCTACAAATTTATAAGCACATCTCATTGATTAAAAAAAAAAAAAAAAAAAAAAAAAAGGAGAGAGAGGCAAGTTAACTCATTGCTAACCTTGTGCTGCATCTGTCGCTATCCGGATTCTATCTTCCCAATTTAAGATGTTTGCCTTCTCACCTGCATTCGTTAGAAAATGCATAAACTTGATCCGATCTTTTTAGTTATTCAATTAAATTAAGGTGATCACATACTACTTGATCTAAAGGACTTTTTGCTTAATATTTCAATTACGCCCAAACCTGAAAGATGTGCTTCTAAGTCTCTGTTGGCCATGTACTCATAAATGAGCCGCAAGTTAGTTCCTTCATAGCAATACCCAACAAGAGTAGTTAAGTTTGTATGATGAACCCTCATAAGAAGTTTAACCTGTAATTACAATTTAGCTCATTAATTTGAATATACACATCTAAACCATATATGTAAATGAATTTAAATATTTAATACGAGTTTCAGTTACATGCCTCTGATTGAAATTGTTGAAAGCCTTGAACTGATGATGGAGAGAGCATCTTCACTGCTACTTGAGTGTCATCTATGTTGCCACGGTAAACTGTTCCAAATCCACCCTTACCAATAATCATCTCAAAGTTATTGGTAATTTTTTGAAGCTCAGAATATGTAAATTGTCGTTGAATTGACTCCAATGATACAGTTTGAATGTTGGATTCAGTATCTATCATCTCAACTGCAAAGATCATCATGAGCCTGATAAGGTTATATCTAAGGATAATTTTTCCATTGGTAATGTCAAAATGAATATTATGATTAAAATGTCACCTTTAGTCTAATCTTGTGGTTTTCTCCTTCTAAGTCTCAGCAAGATGACAGCAACAATCAATAAGAGGATCAACAATCCACCAAGTGATGCAACTATTGGAATAACAAAATTGTTCTTCTTCTTTTTGCACGGACGAGATCCACATAGATTTGGATTGTTTTCGTTGTTCTCCTCCTTTTTGCACAAACGAGATCCACATAGATTTGGATTGTCGCCCACACTAATAATGATAGTATTGATGGTGTACGTTAAAATAAGGCATGCAATTAAAAGTCAAAATAAATTTTTGGTGTATCATTAGTAGTTGTACGTAATTAACCGATGCTTTAGGTTTTTTTTATTATTATTATTTTTTTCTTCAGATATTTGATAAATTTTTTATTTGATGAAATTTGGAGTGAATAAAAATCATATGGGAAACTATACATTTACCCATTCCAACTACTACTCTATTTAAAATGTGCTCCAAATGTTACAAGTTTTGTGATATTCCCCCAATCTAACATTAGAGTTGCAATGTCTCATTCCACATCAAGAATGAAAAAAAATACCCTAAGATTAAAAAAAATCAGAAAACAAAATGAAAAGAAAAAGAAAAAAAACAAAAAAAAAAAAAAAAAAAAAAAAATTTTAAAAAGGATAAAAGAATTTAGAAGAAAATGAAAATAATAAAAATAATTTAGAATTTATTTAATTTTTATGATTTTTTTTTTCATTTATTTCCTAAAACCGTGCCTTTTTGTTTTGTTTTGTTTTTTTTTTTTAATTTTGTTTTTGTTTTTGTTTTCTAATTACTTTGGATACCGAATTGACATCACAACCACCCAATGGGGGATCTCAAAGAGAATTAAAAAAAATTAAAAGAGAAATGCTTGATACTATATTTTATGCAACAAGTATACCACAATGCTGACATGGCCCGACCAATCCTTGGATTTTGTTTTTTTAATAAAAAAATAATGATTAGTTTAAGGGTTGTTTTTTTTTTGACATGTCTACACAAAGGAAGGGGGATGAAAAATTCGAACTAGTAACCTCCGCTTCATGAGACTGCCACATCAGTATTGTGAGATATTTATTGAATAGAATTAAATATAGTATCTAGTCTTATCCAAATGAAGATATTGGGGGACATTGCAAATATGGTATTGGTGGTTTTTATTTTTTTATTTTTTTCATGTTCACACAAGATGAAAAAAAAATTGGAGAATGAGATTTGAACTAGTGATCTTCGCCTCATAGCTGACTGAGATATCCCTTGGGAACTATGGTATTGGTAGTTAGAGGGGATTGGG
>NC_081547.1:8633055-8645604 GCF_901000735.1 Corylus avellana | reverse complement strand
GAATAATAATCGAAACAAATGTGATATATTCAAAGATTATAATCTTTGAACAGCAAGTATAAGATGATGATGATGATGATGATATATATATATATATATATATATATATACATACCTGATTTATCCTGAGCATGAACAGCAAGTACAAGACCCAAACCAGCGAGCAATGCAAAGAAGAAATGTTTGAACCTCATCCCCATCTAACCTTCCTCTTCTTAATTAATTTACTGGAACAAGACCGCCAGCCGGCGATATACAAAAAAGAAATAACTATATGGTTTATACAGTTGCTTCAACCATATATACCTATCTTAGATATTACAGTTGCTTCAACCAATCATGAATCATTCAACTTGCAATGATTTGTCTTTTTCATTTCTTGTTAATTTCAATTTGACCGTTGTCATTTTTTCTATCATGACCCCATGGTACTATGACCTGTCCTACTAACCTATGTGAGCCCCAGATAGGAAATTATAAATGTATCTAATGTACAAACAAATAGGATTGTCTTCATTAAAATGGAGAAGATTCATTTTATAGTTAAGACTTTATTACATTGCATTTAACAAAATGTATTAATTGTGTCACTTAATTCATTTAACAAATAATAATTTACATTCATAATTTTGCTGGGGGGGGGGTTGGGAAAATTAGTTTTAGAAACTAGATAAATTTTATTTATATATGAATAATACCCTAAAAATATTATTCACCGTTAATTAACTCCTGTATAAGAGTTTATTATATAACCCAATTTTGTACCTAATACAAATCTAATGCGGAATTCAATGGGCATCACATATAGATTCTTAATTTTTCTTTAGTTTTGTACGTATGTTGAGATGATCAAATAAAAAATAAGGGTTATGATCTTAAGAACTCTTCCCTCCCTAGAGTTATCTTAAAAGAATTACAAGATCTCGACCCTGATATTCTATATTTATGATGGTTTAATTTGTTGTACTCATCAACTAATATGTTAAAGCCTTATTAACACAGCAAGAAAAAACAAATATCTTCATTAATTGTATGGGCTTCGGTTTTTAATTTTTGACTCAATAATCTTTCATGAAAAAAATATTGTAATGGGTCCGAATATATGATCACTGGAAGAAAATTAATTACCAAATCTCATTCAAATGTTCGTTTTTCCATGTTTGATCGAAAAAATTCTTCCATGTACCAATCAAAGTAAATTGATCTTTTTGTCTATTTAGGTTGATGGTCGTACTGCATATTTTCTCAGCCTCATCTTCCCTAAAAATCTGCTCTGACAGATTCCACTAGCTAATATTTGCGTCAATTTGCAGGCCCCAGGGGTACGCATTTTCCCACCTCCATTTCTACTTCATGGTTGGTTCCAAGAAATTGGCTTTCAGGGAAGGAATCTCAATACCAAGACAATTCAAGTCGTCTCTCTCTATCAAGAATTAACCTTTTTTCTTGGGTTAGGCGTACATCTTGAAAACGTTTAATAGAAAGAAATAAAAATCAACCCTGTTAAAGTTCCTGGATGTGAATTTGTACATTGCGTGTTAAAGACTAACTTTAATTTCAAGTAATGACATGTACCACGTGGGCATTATAAGATTGTAGGGCTTGAAAATCGCCAAAAGGCCCATGGCCAGAAGGGCCTGGTTCGAATAGGTGCCAAGCCATCAGCTCATGGAACACTGTGTACTAATAGCCAAGGGGAACCCAATTTACAATCTCTATAATAGCCATCATCTTTTCCTTGTCCATGGTGGCTGATCTAAGAATTCGTATTATGAGGGACGGAATCAAAATAATAATTTTTAAAATTTTTTTGGAATGGCGTGAGAAGGAGGAGTAGGAGTTAGGGTCAAGAAAATTTAAAAAAATTATCCTTAGAAAAAAAAAAAAAAAAAATTTGCAAGGGCGGGCCCGCCCCCCTTTGTATTTGCCATTGCTCGTCATTCCTGGCTTACACACTCTACCTTTCCCTGCTAACTTGAATGTTGGAGGGCTTCATAGGCAAGTGCTAGTGAACCACTCCAATGGTTCTTCCTTCTTGAAGGTCATACCCTTGAGCTAGCCCGCGTGGAGCTAGTGTGGTATTAGACACCAACAAAAATAGTGATGTAATTTATAGTATTACTCTTTAATTTCAAAATTTGCATTTAATTTGAATATATATATATTTAAACATTTTTATTGTTTATAAATTTTTTTATAATATATATTCCTATAATACCCTTATTCCTAGAGGGAATAAATATTTGCCACAGGGGGAAAAAGATACTTTAATTAATACATTAGTCATCGTCGAAGTCAAAGGCAGGCCACAATTTCGTTAAACAAAACAATACTTGCTAAAGGAGACAGAAGAAAAGAATATTGTTAAACTTGTATTTTCAATAATAACCATTTCGATTCCACCCCTTTCCTTTCTTCCCTTATTTGAATAAAAAAATAATAATATTTCTTTTTTAGAAAAATTGTACTTGTTATATATATATCAATCAAAAGAGGGGGTAGACTGTTCCATCAGAAATGGAGAGTATCCATTTAGGTAAAAGGGTAATAAAATTATGACAAAATTGTCATCAACTTTAAAAGGTTAGACAATTTAATCCTACTATTTTGCCTAAATGGCTCCTCTCTATTTCATTGGAAATTGAGAGGATCTTATTCTATCAAAATAACATCACATATACAATATGGAGTTTCCTCCATCAATATCCTATCTATGACTTGTTTTGTTGTTGATCACTGTTGGGTCATAGATTAGCTGAACTGGGCTCAATAAGACAGTTTGTCGGCCCATCCCTGAGGCTCGGTGATTTTTACTATTCACCATATTCACACTCGGAAATTTTGGGCCCATTTAAAGCCTAGGGTAACGCTCGGTCAAAAGGCTAGGTCAGCCGAGCCTTCCACGAATATGAAAGGCCGAGAAGCACTCTTGGAATATTAGACATATCTGCATAAAATATCCTATTTTACTGTTCCCCGATATATTGTTGACATGTGGACACTCGGAAAACTGCTCAAACAGTTTGGCGCCGTCTGTGGGAAACGTTTTATCGGTTCTTACTAATCACAATATTCCAATATGGTGACTACGCCCCCACACCCTGATACTCCACATCCTATCCCTATCGCACATGCTCCCCTTGTTCCAAATGTTGTGACTGATATCCCTGGAACTTCACTTGATCCGAATCCTCCAGCATCCTTATTGGAAGGTTTCATGAAGCAGATAGCCGAGTCTTTTGAAGCTATGAAAAAGCAAAATGAAGAAATCGTCTCTAGATTACCTCTTAGAGAAGATCTAGTTCGAAAAGAAAGACAAGAAGAGCAACTCAGGGAGACACCACCGATAATTCAAGAACAATCAACTCAACAAAACGTTGGGAGTTCAATACAGGGAAGTCAACATACCGCCCGAACCAAGGGAAGTTCTCACCAACGAGGATTTGGCAAGGATTCACGTCTTGATGCCAAATCACACCGGGGTAAAACCAGTCATGGCAAGGATTCTCGATGTAGCCATTCTCAACACACTCGGTCGCACCATATCAAGCCTATGGAAGCAGCTGTGAATAAAGATATTGAAGATCTTAAAGAAAAATGTGAAAAGATGGCTTTCTTAATTAAGAATGGAGAAAATCAGTCAGCTGCTGAGGATCTTATGCAGCATACTAACCTGCCTTTTACTGATCGGGTAATGAGGTTCCCACTTCCTAGTAGGTTCAAGGTTCCTCGAGTGGGTGAGTTTGATGGAAGTGGATTTTCGTCCGACCACATGGAGAGTTTCCGAGCTCACATCATCCTCCATGAAACTCTGGACGAGATCCCTTGCCGAGCATTCCCTTTAACTCTTAAAGGAGTTGCCAAGGAGTGGTTTGGAAGTTTGAGTCCCAAATCTGTGGATAATTTCGATTATCTTGGGCAGCAATTCCTAGGACAATTCCTTGCCGTTCGGAGAAGGAAGAAAAATCTAGCTTACCTGTTATCCCTCGTACAAGGGAAGAACGAATCCTTGAAAGATTATATGCTGCGATTCAATCAGGAGAAACCAACAATGGAAAGTACTGATGAACCGACTATTCTTTCAGCATTGATGCACGGTATAAAGACTGATGGTCCTTTAATGGCTGAGTTAGCCCGAAAACCAAAAACAGGAACTCTACGGCAGTTCAACAACAAATCTGAAGAGTTCATTAATCAAGAAGAGACCATTTCAGCTTTGATGAAATCTAAGGCCGCCAAGAGTAAACCTATTTCTGACTCGGCTATCACTAAGGTGAGGACGCTTGTCGAAAAGAAAAGAAAAGGCCATCAGAATTTGAAGGCCCCGGAAAAGAAGATTGAGCTACCACCCAAGCCGGCTTAGCATCAGCAATATGTGGGATGGACACCCCTAAATACAACTATTTATAAGGTGTTCATGGAAGTTAAGAAAGATCTGAGCTTTAAATAGCCAAGAAAGATGAAAGCTCTTCCCCAGAATCGCAGCACCCATAAGTTTTGCAAGTACCACAATGATCATGGGCATTAGACTGAGGATTGTACCAGTCTTCGATTTGAGATTGAAAAGTTCCTACGAAATGAAAAGTTGCTAAATTTCTTAGCCGAGGAAAATGGCAAAGGGAAAGATCACCAAGACAGTCGGGGTCAACAATTGGGACAGCACAATGACTGACTGTGCAACCAAAGACAGAAACGAGATGAACTGAGCGAGTCTCATAACAAGCAACAAAGTCCCTAAAATCAAACCATAGTTGGTGAGATCCGAACCATCTTAAGAGGATTTGCAGGTGGAGGAGAATCAAGTTTAGCAAGGAAGGCTTACGTCAAGCAAGCGAGAAAGGAAGAAATCTTGGTGCTTGAGAAACCCTCTAAAATCCAGAAGCAGGAACCGAGCGTTCTAACGTTTTCGGAGGAAGATGCGAAAGAAGTCTTAATGCCACATGATGATGCATTGGTGATAACCTTAACAGTGGCTAATCACGCTGTTCACCGAGTCTTGATCGACAATGGGAGTTCGGCTGATATCTTGTATTGGACGGTTGTTCAACAATTGGGCATTAGTCGGGATAAATTGAAGCCCTTCCTATCACCATTGGTAGGATTTGCGGGCAAGCATGTTTAGCCCATTGGAATGATTTCTCTCCCGGTCACGGCAGGAACTACCCCTAAGCAATCCACTATCATGGTAGATTTTCTGGTAATTGACCGATCTTCAGCTTACAACATAATCGTCGATCGTCCAGCCTTGAATCAGTTGAAGGCTGTGACTTCTACTTATCATTTGAAATTGAAATTCCCAACTGCTGATGGAATTTGCAAGGTTAAAGGGGACCAAGTTGTGGCCAGGAGGTGTTACCATACATCTTTGAAGAAATGCCCAAAATCAGCACTTTTGACGATCGGCAATTTGGGTGATGACCAGAAAATTCAGTTGAGAAAGGAACCAGCTGAGCCATTGATTGACATACCAATAGCTGAGGGAAGGGTTGTTAAAATCGGTTCCCAACTAACTCCTGAGGTAAAGGAAGTTCTTGTTTGGTTTCTTGGGAAAAACCTTGAAGTTTTTGCATGGTCTCCTGAAGACATGCTCGGGATTGACCCCAAGGATATTGTTCATCACTTGAACGTTAATCCAGAAGCCGAAGGAAATTCGCCCCTGAGAGAAACATGGCAATTGCTGAGGAAGTAGACAAGTTGCTTAAAGTTCAATTTATCGAAGAAGCACACTATCCGGATTGGTTGTCCAATGTGGTGATGGTTAAGAAATCCTCTGAGAAATTGAGGATGTGTGTAGATTTTACCGATCTTAACAAGGCTTGTCCGAAGGATAGTTTTCCATTAACCCATATCAGCTCATTGGTTGACACAACAGCAGGGTATGAGTTGCTGAGCTTTATGGACGCCTTCTCTGGCTACAATCAGATCTTCATGCATCCATCTGATCAAGAAAAGATAGCATTCATCCCTGACCGAGGCTTGTATTATTATAAGGTCTGCCTTTCGGTTTGAAGAATGCCGGTCCTACTTACCAAAGGCTGGTGAATAGTATGTTTCAAGAACAAATCAGGAACAACATGGAAGTTTATGTTGATGACATGCTGGTCAAGAGCAAGCTGCGGGTAGATCATGTGACAGACTTACAGGAGGCATTCACAATATTGAGGCGATTCAAAATGAATCTCAACCCTACAAAATGTGTGTTTAGGGTTTCGTCTGGGAAATTCCTCAGTTACATGGTGTCGAGTCATAGAATTGAGGCCAATCCAGAAAAGATACAAGTAGCGTTGGACATGCAGTCTCCAAAGAATACGAAGCAAGTTCAGCAATTGACGAGAAGAATTGCAGCGTTAAACAGGTTCATCTCTCAGTCTATAGATAAATGTCTTCCTTTCTTTAACATATTGCGAAAGGCATTTGAGTGGTCCGAGGAGTGCGAGAAAGCGTTTGAACAACTCAAGGGATATCTGATCAGTCCACCTCTTCTCAGCCGAACTATTCCTGGAGAAGTATTATATTTATTCTTAGCCGTATCTCCAACCGCGGTCAGTGCAACCATGATTCGAGAAGAGGGGGGAGTTTAGAAGCCGGTTTACTTCATCAGCGGGGCGTTGCATGGCGCCGAGGAGAGATATGTACAGATGGAGAAACTTGCCTTCGCTTTGGTAATTGCCTCCAGAAAGCTCTGACCGTACTTCCAAGCTCATACAATCAACGTATTGACCGAGTATTCATTGAAGAAAGTACTCCGGAAGTTGGACTCGTCTGGTCGGTTAGTCAACTGGGCAATCAAAATTAGTGAATTCGATATCCATTTTATCTCACGTAATGCTGTTAAGGGATAGGCTCTTGCAGACTTTGTGGTGGAATTCACCAACATACAAAACTTAGAAGATTGGCTAAAAGAGAAGACGTGGGTAATTTATGTAGATGGTTCTTCAACTAAAAAAAATGGTGGAGCTAGGGTGGTAATGATCACACCAGATGGACGAGAGTTAAAAAGCTCGTTACGATTAGAGTTAAAGACTACTAATAACGAGGCATAGTATGAAGCAGTGGTGGCAGGGCTGGGTTTGGCTCGAGAGATGGAAGCAGAGTATGTGGAAATACGGAGTGACTCACAGTGATTGTAGGCCACATTCGTGGCGATTTTGAGGCTAAGGGCAGTAAAATGAAGCTCTATTTATCCAAAGTCCAGGGTATGCAGAAAGCTTTCAAAAAATTCTTCATTGTAAAAATCCCAAGGGAGGAGAATGAGAAGGCAGACTTATTGGCTCGGTTAGGCTCAACAACCGAGGATAAAGTAGGAAAAACTGAACAACTGGTACAAACTTTGCCACGGCCTTCTATCACTGAGGGGGTTGTTATTTTAACCATCGAGGTCATGCCAGCTTGGGCTGGAGAAATTGTTAGTTATCTGAAAAAGGGAGTACTTCCAGAAGATAAGAGAAAGGTTGTGCAACTAAAGAGAAAAGTTGTTTGGTTCACTCTCCTTAATGGCGCTCTTTATAAAAAAGGTTTTATGTTACCCCTTCTCAAGTTTGTTTCTAAAGAAGAAGGTAATTATATTCTCCGAGAGATCTATGAAGGAATTTGTAGCAGTCATTCGGGAGCTCGAGTGTTAGCACACAAAGCGGTTAGAGCAAGGTTCTTCTGGCCGAGTATGAACCAGGATTCCATGCAAATTGTCAAAACTTGTGATAACTATCAACGTTTTGCAAACATCAATAATCAGCCCCCCGAGGAACTTAGTTCGGTTTCCTCACCATGGTCATTCTCACAATGGGGGGTAGATATAGTAGGACCATTACCCCCAGGAAAATACCCCCAGGAAAATGGGGTGTTCGGTTTGCTATAGCTGCCATGGATTATTTTACGAAATGGGCAGAAGTGGAGGCTTTAGTGAACATAACCCAAAAAATGTTGAGAAGTTCCTTTGGAAAAATGTCATCTGTCGATATGGAATTCCTCATGCTTTTGTTACAGACAATGGCAAACAGTTCGATTGTGATTCTTTTCGGGACTGGTGTGCAAGGCTTCATATTCGGCAATACTTCTCATCTCCAGGACACCCTTAAGCAAATGGACAAGTAGAAGCAACCAACAAAATCATATTCAGAATCCTTAAGAAGAAACTCGGACAACAGAAAGGAAACTGGGCAGAAGACCTTCTTAAGGTTCTATGGGCATACTACACCAAAAGAACTCCAACCAAGGAAACCTCTTTTGCTCTCGCCTATGGAACTGAAGCTGTCATCCCTGCTGAGGTTTGGTCAGGAAGTTTCCGAGTAGGCACCTTCAACCCCGAATTCAACAACGAGGGTCTGAAACTACACCTGGATTTGTTGCAAGAAAAACAAGACCAGGCTCAGATTACCATGGCAGCTTATCAGCAAAGGATGGCTTGGTATTTTAATCAGCGAGTGAAACATCGCAGTTTCCAAATCGGAGATTTGGTTTTGAAGAAAGTTACACTTGCCAACAGGAATGCTGCTGATGGGAAACTAGCACCAAAGTGGGAAGGACCATACACGGTGGTCAGATGTGGCAAGGCCGGAGCGTATCATCTTGCAAATCAAGAAGGAAAACCACTCCAACAACCATGGAATGCTGAACATCTTAAAAAGTATTTTGTATAGAATTATGATTCTTGAAGCTTCACTTTTGTTATACTTCTGTTGTAACAAAAAACTACTCATGAATGAAGGACCCTATGAGATTATAATCGTACAAAAATCTTAAAGATGTAGCAGACCATGCTTTATCTAAACACTCGGAGAAAACATTTGAGTAAACGTTCCCCAAGCTTACTACTTTTTACCCCAAAGGATCCACTTTAGAGGAATAAGGCCTGAAGAAATCTCAAACTTGGTTCGAAGAAATCTCTCAAAGGCATTTCCTCAAAGATGAAGCTTCCCTAAATGGATTATGCTATCTACAATTTGACCTTTTACCCAAAAGGTTCTACTTCGGTGAAATATAGCCGGAGAGTTTCCCAAGCATCACTCGGTGATAACTCACTAAGGCGTTTTCCCGAAGAAGAAATTATAAGTACAAATAAGCAAAAAACATTCTCAAACCTTAACCTTTACTCAAAAGGTTCTATCTTGGAGAAATATAGCCAAAGAAATCCCTAAGTATTGCTTCGGTAAAAATTTGCTAAGGCGCTTTCTCGAGGGAGAAGTGTATAAGCATTTTCCAATTTAACCTTTACTCAAAAAGTTCTATTTCAGAGAAATATAGCCGGAGAGGTTCCCGAACGTATTTCGGTGAAACATCACTAAGGCGCTTTCTTGATAATGAAGTTCACAAACATCCCTAAACAATACAAACATTCACCGAGTATTAAGCCTTCACGCCAAGCACTTTCCAGGGACAGAGTATTCACCTATTGCGTTTTTTACAGAGCATCCTCACAAACGTACATTCTCGGTAGAACATGCAGTTCTCAAAAACCGAGATTCCAACATCATGCAAACATACTTGTGAAGTGGTTTTGGCCTTTAAAGATTTCCATTGATATAAACTAAGTTTATAAGTTATGGAAATCAAGGGGGTATACATATGCATATGCAATGCTATTTTGTATTGCATTACTGTCCTTTATATTTCATTATTGTCATATACTTACAACTCCATGCAGGATTGATGCTCATAATTAGTCTCCAATTTAAAATATTTCTATTTCATTATCAAAATAAAGTAGTTGGATACAAAAAAAAAAAAAAAAAAAAAGATATGTCATCTTGGTATTTACATTTGGAAAATCAAGAAGAGACATGGTCCCATTCTTCATCAGACACAGCTATTGATTTTTCCAAGTCAGCAGATGAAGATTTGCTAGCCTCAGAACGTTCAGCTGCAGCAGAGGATTCCCCAGTTGGACGCCGGGCAAATGGGTTGAAGCCGAAGACTGTGATTCCTTTACAATCGGGCATCTGCTCTTGACCAATTATAGAAATTTTTGAAATGGCCTCTTCAGTAGAAGGAACATCTTCAGGTCTAATTGTGTTGAGGTCGACACCCTCGGGAGGATTTTTCGACCAACTACGAAAGGTTTCGAAACCTGAGATGAAACCTGTGCCCCAACCGTAGTCTCGGCCCCAGGAAGCGAAAGAAAGCTGTTTGTAGAAATTTCGAGCTTTGTCCTTGTATTTGAACACTTGCTCTTTAGCTCGCAAGAATTTCCTTTTAAAGCTCTCAGCCTTTTTGACAGTAGCTTTGGCCTTCTTCTTTACTGACTTTCATTTTTTCTCTAAGGCTAGAAGTTGCTCTTCGGTTGCCCTCAGTTTTCCTTCAGCCACTTCGGCTCTGGTACACTGAGTGGCCGAGTATCTCTGAGCTACTTCCAGCTCTTCAGAGACTTGGTTAATTCGAGCCTCGGTAGCTCGACATTGAAGTTCGGCCTCAGCATGTTTTTCTTTTAAAAGAGCCACCTTATCCTCCAGGGCAGAATTATCCATTAGCAGTTTTCTATTCCTGGCTCTCTCAGTAATCCCCTGAACTCCTTGTTTTCGAATCCGAGTAACAGCTTGAGAACACCGAGCCTCCAAATCAGTAACTTGTTGTTTTGTAAGAAGGAGCTCGCTCCCTTGCTCAAAAGACAGCTCTTGAACTCGTTGTAACTCAGCCTCGGTTTCTTCAAGTCTCTTCTTGATATTTTTAGGTTCCAAGGCCGAGATTTCGACGAGACTCTTCTTTAGCCGGATAGCCCCTTCCTCAAGAGTCAAAAAATCAACTTGAAAAACTTGCATGCTATATTCTCTCGGCAGCTAGTTCAGACTCCAATTCTTGAGACCGGGAGACAACTCGAGCACTTTGAGAATCTAGTCGCTTTATTTCGACTTCAGCCTCTTCAAGCCTCTTCTTGACATCCTCAGCTGCCTGAGCTGAACTCTCAGTAGACCTTTTGAAATGAAGGTAGTAATTCATGCTATGCATTGACCCCTGCAAATGGAAATGAGTTTATTAGAACAAAGTATTATTATCGAAAGTCAGAGGATAGGAATGTATTTACCTCAAGTTGATGGTACAGCATGTGTTCCATCACCTCTTTCGGGAATTGAGCACTGATATCGGCAGTGTTATTGGCCGGGATCAAGCTGGCTATGTTAGAAAAGGGATTCCCCAGCCATTTATCACCCAACTGAGTGAGAGGTTCCCCGAATGACTAGATTATTGGTTCGGGTGAGCGTTCCGCTGAGGGACCAACGGCTGGAGATGGTTTGGTGGGGTTCTGGGCAAAGGTACTTGGCGGGTTTTCTCTTGTTGCCAAATTTAACTCGTCGAGGTTAATTGATTCCCCGCTGGCGAAAAATTTGAAGTTAGCTTCTTCAAATTCACTAGCAGTTGTTGCAAATTCGGCTTCTAGTCGCTCAGTAGCCTCATGAACAACTTCCACTTCCTCAACAAATGTTTGCTCGGCGACCATGGGCTCAGCAGTTATTGGCACATCATCAGCAACCTCGGTTGCCGAGGGTTCAACCGATACAGGCTCTTCGACCTCTAGAGTTCTAGCACCTGCGGTTTCTGCATGTGTATACTCAGGGTGCATGGATGATCCTTCGGCCTTAGCCTGATCAGGATAAATCATAGCGAGTGGTCGTTTTAGGGCCATTTTTTTGGCCAGTTCCTCAATGATCTGACCAACATCAACCGGGTCCTCCTCCTCGGAATCAGAAGAGCTTATCTGTACAGGCTCGGCAGGAGTGAAAAAAAGAGGAATAGCCGAAAGTGGAGTGACTTCCAGAGCTTCAGGGGCAGAAACTTCAGCTCTGACAGATGTGTGGGAAGAAGATAAGGGAGTTCGTTTTGCCAGGAGTGCTTCCTGAGCAGACTTATCTTGTCTGCTCAGGAACTCCTTGACACCACCTAAAACCTCCACGTACTCTCTAACGTGAGGAGCAAGAGTCTCCATCTTAGGGGCGAGCCTCTCCTCAAGAACCCTCAAAACACTTGCAACTCTGCTCCTCTCTTCTTCATGAGGAAGGTTCGGAAGTACTGCCTTTTTTTTCAGCTCAAGCTTAGTGACTGGCCTCGCTACCCCTGAACTACTTTCGGTTCTCTTTTTCTTCTTTTTACTCTTCTTCAAAGAGGGGATATTGGGATCTTCAGGCTCATCAGAAACCGCCAGAGAAACCCTTGCAGTTGTTGGGGCTGAAGGTTTCTTTGGAAAAGCCACTTCGGCTTTCCTCTTTCCTTTGGTTTTAGAAGGTTCCCTGGCTCTGATGGTTCTCCTTCTAGGAGGCTTAGCAGGCTCAGCAGTTGGTCTTCTCGGCACTACAGCTGGGGGTACCCTCGGCGAAGTAGCTTCCACTATTCTAGCAGGTGCCGGGGTCCACAAATACCGAGCCTTGTTCTCTTCAGTCATAATAGAATCATAATCCATTTCTAAGGGATTAAGCTCGACATGCCACAATACGTCTTGTACGCGTCGATCTTCACTAACGGTTAGACTCGGTTCCTATTGACCTGAAATCATATGTACAGATTAGCTTTGCTGCAAAAAGGAAGATACAAGTATACAAGACTAAGCTCGGTTTATACCTTGAT
>NC_081547.1:8629048-8632955 GCF_901000735.1 Corylus avellana | reverse complement strand
TTTTTTTCTTAATTTTTTTATTAATTTTTTTTTAATTGAAAATAATATTTTATTATTATTTTTATTAGTGGGATATGTATCCCATTTGTGGCCATAGGATTTCTGAGATGAAATCCTAGTCATGAACTGGATATTCTCCAGTCCATAATGGACTGGAGAGGATCCTGTTCCGTTAAAGACAACTTTAATTTCAAGTAATGACATGTACCACGTGGGCATTATAAGATTGTAGGGCTTGAGAATCGCCTAAAGGCCCATGGCCCGAACGGCCTGATTCCAATAGGTGCCAAGCCATCAGCTCATGGAACACTGTGTACTAATAGCGAAGGGGAACCCAATTTACAATCTCTATAATCGCCATCATCTTTTCCTTGTCAATGGTGGCGGATCTAAAAATTCGTATTAGGAGGGGTGGAACTAAAATAATAGTTTTTAAAAAAAATTTTGGAATGGCGAGAGAAGGAGGAGTAGGGGTTAGGGTCAAGAAAACTAAAAAAACAATCCTTAGAAAAAAAAATATTCAAAAATTTTTGGAGGGGCAGGTGCCCTTGCCAGCCCCCCTTTATATCCACCACTGCTCGTCATTCCTGGCTTACACACTTTACCTTTTTCCTGCTAAGTTGAGTGTCGGAAGGCTTAATAGGCAAGTGCTAGTGAACCACTCTAATCGTTCTTTCTTCTTGCAGGTCATACCCTTGAGCTAGCCGGCATGGAGCTAGTGTGGTATGAGACACCAACAAAAATAGTGATGTGATATATTGTATTACTCTTTAATTTCAAAATTTGCATTTAATTATACATTTAATTTGAATATAAGAAAAAATATTAAAAATCCCTATCAACTAACAGTCATTTTTAAAAAAATCCCATGAATTTTAAAGTGTGCTAAAGTGATACATCAAACTGCTGCCAAAAACGAAACATTTTTTTTTATTATATTCATATAATATCCTTATTCTCTTAAAAACTAAAATAAAAAAAAATGTATATATATATATATATATAAATTAAACACAACATATAAAAGAAGTTCAAATAAAACATATGATATATATGATTATATGTATTATTTGTTATTATATAATCATATGATTTAATGATCAATTCATCATGTGATATAATCATATCAATTATAGTGATAATATTACTAAAATTAGAATTATAATACATTAATACTTGAATTGTATTTATAAGTAACACATTGTTTAATCCAATATCAATTACATAATTTGATATTATACGAATCACATTATAATTGTATATTAATATAATTCACTTGAATAAAGTATTTGAATTGTCATTGAATCATATGATTAAGTATTGATATTATACATTTATACTATTAATATGCATATATGTATAATTATAATTTATAACATATATAGACTTATAAGTTTATAACATACATTAGAACTAAGTCTCTAGGTACTTAAGTGTTATATTAGTATAAATTGGTATACCTATGACTTATGTCATATTATATATGTATAATTTGTTATTATATAATCATATAAATTAGAATGATAATACATTAATACTTCAATTGTGGTTATAAGTAACACATTAGTAAATCTAATGCCAATTACTTAATTTGATATTATACGAATCACATTATCATTGTATATTAATAATATGATTAACTTGAATAAAGTATTTGAATTGTCATTGAATCATATGATTAAGTATTGATCTTATACATTTATATTATTCATATGCATATACGTATAATTATAATTTATAACATATATAGACTTATTAGTTTATAATATACATTGTAACTAAGTCTCTAGATATTTAATTATTGTATTAGTATGAATTGGTATACTTTTGTGTTATGTCATATTATATATGTATAATTTGTTATTATGTAATCAAATGATTTAATGATCAATTGATCATGTGATATAATCATATAAATTATAGTGATAATATACTAATACTCAAATTGTGATTTAATTATCTAAAAAAAAATTATGATTTAATGATCAAATGATTATGTTATATGTATAAATATTATTATAATTATAATTATAAAAATATATTATATAAAAAGACAGTTGGCGGTTAGCGGTTACGGCTAGTAAACCCAATAACCTCTAACCGCTAACCACTAGGCTGTTATAGCGGTTAGGCGGTTAATGCGGTTAAGCTGTTAACGGTTAGTGGATATAGCGGTTAGCGGTTAGTAAACCGCTCGCATTGACACCCCTATGTGAGACTCTTTGCCGCAATTACATGTCCTTCATAGTAAATTTGTCAAAGTAAATTTAGTTATTTGATATGTTTTGCCATCAAGTTAAACACCTAATTTGGATGAAGCCAGCAAATCGACATCTAAATTTTAAAATAAGTTTTGAGTTGCAATGAATTAAAATTTAAGGATCGAAGTAATATGTGAGTGGTAGTAAGAGGAAAGTATAACTTATTCTTTCTTTTTTTCTATTTCTTTTCGGAAAAGATGTTTTAACAATGAAGATAAATTTAGTACATATTACAAAAGAAATATTACATTAGAACCATCATGGATGATTCATTTGAAGTACAATATGCATTGACAAAAAAGTTTTTACAAAAAAATGTAAAATGGGTTGAAGATTCGACATGCATGATTTCAATTTTGACAATGTTTTATTGTGCCAAAGGAATGAGTTCAATAGTTAGATTCATGTTGATCATTTCAATTGAATCTTTTGTTTCGCGCTCATGGCCATCCTTTGTGTGAGCTAATTCAGTTGCCAAAGACTCCTTTAGTTCGACCACCACCTGAC
Organism: Corylus avellana; assembly: GCF_901000735.1. NCBI lineage: Eukaryota > Viridiplantae > Streptophyta > Magnoliopsida > Fagales > Betulaceae > Corylus > Corylus avellana. The sequence continues at coordinate 8,630,187 of NC_081547.1, read as the reverse complement.
TCGTAGTTGGCCTTTTAGCAGAAGTTGTAGATACACAAACCATTGCTATTTCGACAGCTTTCTATGTGGAGTTGATGTTGAAATTTCCTCGCAACCTTGTATCAACAATAGTTTTTATATCTCCTTTAGCTAGCAATAAGCTCACCCATTGACTTATGTGAGTCCTTTCATTAGATTTTTCTATTGCAGGCCGACTTGTGATTATCTCTAAAAGAACGACTCCAAAACTATAAACATCACTTCTCTAAGTTAGCCAGTTTGATATGTAGTACCTGCAAGTCAAAGAATGTTAAATATTTCATATTTGTAGAAAAGTTATTCTTACAAAAGTTAGTAACTCCATTGATTTCAAATATCTTAAGATTTTTAATCTTCTCATAGATCAAAATAAACATGTCACGAATGGCCAAAATCCAATACATTTCATCTTTATTATTGCTAGATCATTTGTATTTCATTTTCATTTTATCATGGGTCACATCTTTGTAGACTGTAAATGTCAATCTTTTATTGGCAAAGAAAATGAGTTTTGAAGATGATTGCAAGTAAACAAAATAATAACAAAAATACTCACTCGGGGTCCAAATACCCAGGGGTGCCAGAAACAACGGTTGACACATGAGTGCCACCATTAGTGGGAAAAATTTTGGATAGTCCAAAATCAGCTAGTTTGGCATGAAAAATTTCATTTAACAAGATGTTTGTAGACTTCACATCTCTGTGACTTATACACTACAAGAAAGTTACTCATCAGGGGCGACTTTTTAGTCGCCCCTAATACTCAACTATTAGGGGCGACTTTTGAAAGTCGCCCATAATAGTTAAGTATTAGCGTCCACATCAAAGTGGACGCTAATAATGGGTTGAAAGGTTGACTATTAGCGTCCACTTTATAGTGGACGCTAATAAGTCGACCCTAATATACACGCGGGAATTATTCAAGGGGCGGGAAAAATTTAAGCGGCAAAAAAAAAACTTTTAGCATCGACAATAGTCGACGCTGATAGTATACCAATAGCGTCCACTTAAGTGGACGCTAAAAGCTGGAGAAAAATAAAAAAAATCAAATAAAAGATTAATAGGGTCGACTTTGTCGACCCTAAAGAGTAGGTAGAAAAATTAAAAAAAAAAAAAAAAAA
>NC_081547.1:8616321-8628948 GCF_901000735.1 Corylus avellana | reverse complement strand
AATTAGTTTGATTGATCGTAATAGGATCAAATGATCGATCAAACATCCGATCGATCCTAATGAATTAGTTCGATTGATCGTGATAGGATCAAATGATCAATCAAATGTTGGTCGAAAATTCGATCGATCAAACATGCAATCAATCGTAGTGAGTTAGTTCGATTGATCATGATAAGATCAAACATCTGATCAAAAATTTAATCGATCCTAGTGAATTAGTTCGATTGATCGTAATAGAATCAATTGATCGATCAAACATCCGAAAGATCCTAGTGAATTAATTATATTGATTATGATAAGATCAATTGATTGATCAGACTGGATACAATTGAAGGTTCAATCGAACATTCAATTGAACTATAAGCTTTTTATATTATCTTAGTGCATTAGTTATATTAATCTTATATTATCTTTAGAATTTGTATTGATTTTATAATTAATTATAAGATAAATATCAACTTCAACTTAATGATCTTTATCATAAAAATTTATTAAATGGAAATTATTAGTTAATATTATAATAATAAAAAAACATATTACAAGAGAAAATAAAGAAAAACAAAAATAAATAAAATAAATAAAAATTAAAAAATTGTAAGTATAATTTTTTTTTTTTTTTTAAAAAAATTACCCTCAATAGCGGCGACTCTAGGGTCGCCGCTATTTGAGGCAGTGCGAAAAATATAGCGCCATCCAGTGGCGGGGTTTCTGAAATTTTCGAACCAAAAATTTCATAAACCGCGTCTTTTTTCCCCAAACCTCCAAAACACCAAAATCCCTAACACCCCTCTCACTCACCTCCCTCATCACTCTCACTCTCGATCTCTCTCCCGCTGCTCTCCCAACTTTCGTTCCCGCTGCTCTCCCTCCCTCCCATGATGGATCCAATGGCTTTCAAGCCTGAAAACGCTGCGTTTGGAGCTCTGGTTTTCGAGTGATCTTTGTGAGTGGAGTTCGTAAAGATAGAGAGGTAAGAGTGTGAAAAAGTTTGCGTCTTGTGTTTGTTTGGTTTCTAAGAAATTGGAGGAAAAACGAAAAGGCTGGATCCAGTGGCTTTTTTGTTGCTAAGAAATTTCGAACTCTAATGACTGTTTGGTAATAGTGTGAATTTTTGGGTTCTACTGTTTTTTTTTGGTTGCTGAGAAAATGAAATTTTGATTTTTAGTGATATTGTATTTAGTTGTGAATGCGGGTTTTTAACGGCGTCGCGTGCTATGTCTTATTGGCAATATTATATTAGTTTCTTCTAATATTATCTCTCAAGATATTATTAATCTTGATCGTTTGGATGTCTATAAGAATTCTTAGGTAATGAAATGAGAATCATTCTTTATTTCATCTGTTTTACTGATTCCATTTGCCTTTTGGATTGAAGGCACTCCTTGCATCACTGATTGTGTGATGGCAGAGCTTGAGAAGCTAGGTCAGAAATATCGAGTTGCTTTGAGGTATCCTCCCTCTCATGTTTACTCTGAAACGTTTCCCAAGACGTTTTGTGATTGTTGTTCACATTCTTCTCTTCTATGTTAGTTTGAAGAGGTTCGAGATTGTTGGATGCATGTGTTAGTGTGGTTTGTAGGAATCGGATCAGTTGTGATCTTATATTATTTTCATTATAGTAATGATTTTTTTTTCTTTTGTTTAGATGATGAAATTTATTCAACCCAAAGAAAAGAGTACAAATTAACTTAGTTTTTAATCCTACGGTCTGTGCAATCAAATTTTTCAACATTGCCTTTTTCTGCTGCCATTCGCATGCATCATATGGGCCTACTAGTGCAATACTGTTATTCTTCTATTAGCATTTCATCTTGAGAATATCCTTGTACATGCTCATGATCAATGATGTTCAGCCAATGATTATTACTCCCTCCCCATTCCTTCTTTGACAAGATTGCTAAAGATCCTCGTTTTGAAAGACTAATTTGTGCTCATAAAGGGACCTATGCTGATGACTGTATTGTTGATAGAGTTACTGAGGTATGTCTTGAATTAATTTGATGTGAAGGTTCTTGTGTGTTACCCATATTTAGTAGTAGCAGCTTTCAAATTTTCCCAAAAACTTAATCATTTCCTCAGAACTTTTTAAATCCTCCAAATATATGTGTGATCCATATGATAAGATGCACGGTTGTACCTTCTCCTTTTTGACAGTGATGCTGTATGTTGTCCATTATCGTTAATAGTGAAATATGATGTATATATTTGTCTTTCTATTGGGTTGTATACGATTCAGAAGTAGCATACAAGATGAAAACTTCTTGAACGATAATTCTTGTAAACCAAAGAACCTTGACTGCAAATGTTTGTAATGTCTATCCAAAAGAAATAACAAAAAACGAAAAGTGAATTATCATAGCCTTTACTTATGCAACAATGTGAACAAAACATCTTGTTGCTCCTCTTGGAAGGGTTTATTAAAAATTAGAGAATTGTAATTTGAAACACAAGTTGATCTATTTTTTGAAGCACAGTACATCTATAGAAAATTACAGGAAAGGTGTTGAATAAATGTAACAGTCCCCAATATTCTTGCCTAAATGTACACTGAACAAGTGATTCTGAACCCCAAGACGAAGGGGCTTTTGATCAATGATTTTTTTTTTTTTTTTTTTGGGGGGGGGAATGCCTTTTAGTCTAGGTGACCATTGACAATATTGTTTACATTGTCTTTGTAGCATGTTGTATATTTTGTGGCTTTTATGATTGTTTGTGTGGCAATGATCTCACTTTTGTTATTCAACTGGTGAGAGAAGCACATATTTGTCATTCAACTAGAGAGAGGAACACTTGTATCTGATGTAACTGATATCAACCTAGCTAGAGGAACTACATATTTAATTATTTGGTATCAAAGAATGTCTGTGGTCATACCATAAAAGTGTGGCATTAGGAGTGCTGATGGTTCTTACAAGTGGCTTTGTTTGCAATGCAGGACGGATAGTGCCTTGAGGTTCGGTTGGTTTTTCCTGTTCTACTTGGTAGGTGCCATATGTTATATCATCTTATCCTAGCAATGCTCCTCATGAATAGGTGGTATGCTTTTCTTTCTATTAATCAATTTGGCATAATGCAGATTCACATTGGGTTTTGTATTTTCGCTGCTATTGCGCCGCCACTTGTCTTTCATGGGAAGTCATTGACGTAAGTTAATTGATTTCTGAGCTGTGTGGACTGAAGTTTCAAACGGGTTTGATTTCCATATTAATATAGCATATAATTATATTTGTAATGAAGCCTGTTGTGGAAGTAGATTTGACGAAAATAATGCTCGAGCACTTTAGTTGTTTTTCACATGTTTAGTGGTGGTAGCATACAAATTGTAGTAAAACAATATAATGTTTTAATTATGTCTACAATAAACTTGTCCTTGCTATTTCTGAGCTGTATGAACTTAAGTTTCAAACAAGGTTGATTACCATATTAATATAGTATAGACAACCTGTTTGTTGTGGAAGAACATTTGACGAAAATAATGCTCGGGGATTTTGGTTGTTTGTGGCGTGTAGTGACGGGTATATGAAAGTTGTAGTCGAACACTATAATTTTATAATTATGTCTACAGTGAACTTGTTCTTGGTGGGAAAGATCCTTAAGAATGAACATATAGTAAAGTACATGGTAAAGGAGCTAGATTGTCTTATGGAATTTTCAGGGTCTCTTTGTCATTTTTCTTTTTGTATTTTATAGCTGATTCTGCTACCCCACACCACAGAACCTTTTTTTTTCTATAAAAGATAGTAAAGGAATTGGATTATATTTTTTTTGGGAAATTGCTATTATCCGATTGTTGATTTGCATAAAGTAAATGAGACAGCTTGGTGCTACAGTGAACCTATTTTCAATGATTCAGAAATTGTTGTGTATAGAGTACAGTAGACAACTTTCTTGTAACTTTTCCATAGCATATTCAGGCTTGTTGAAAAGCACTGTGGCTTGCAACTATTGTTATAAATCTTTTATTCATTTAAATTTCATACTTTTATAGTTAATTCATATAAATTTTTCTTCTTTTTCTAATTCAAGGGAATCCTTGCAGCAATCGATGTCTTCAATGACCATGTATTGGTTGGGGTACGTTGTTCCGTAAATGGCTCTTATTACTGCCTATTTTGATATGAAACTGCAGAGTCATGGGATGTTCGTGCAGTTGGTGGGGGTAGTTATCAATGAATTTTAGGTTGATTTATTCTACTTCTTATGTTCATAGTATAAAGCTGTCTAATAGGAGATATGTAATGGTGTAGAATGTGCTGCAAAAGGAAAAGAGTGCTTTTATTTTTCTTTTTTAAATCACATTGATGTAAATGATTCAACATTACAAAAAATGAATGCGTAGAGTGCTTAGTGGGAAAACAGACCCATGTACCTAGAAGATGTCATAATAAATATGGCCAGGGTTATTTGCCTTTTTTCTCATAATGCTAGCTTTCTAACACCTCTTACTTTTAAAAGCAAATTTACTGTCTTTGACCTTTTGCGATCGATCGCACTCCAAGTGCGATCGATCGCAAAATATCAAAAATCTACTATTCTTCGATCGCGCGCTTGCCCAATGTGCGTTCGAGCGCAAAATGTTGAAAACTCACTGGTACTGCGATCGATCGCACGCCAAGTGCGATCGATCGCAAAAGGTCAAAAACCTATTGGTACTGCGATCGATGGCAGATTTTTTATTTTTTTTAAAAAAATTTTTTTTAGGACCATTAGGGTCCACTTTGTGGACGCTAATGGTTAACTATCAGCATCCACTTTGAGTGGACGCTAATGGTTAACCATTAGCGTCGACTATGGCTTCCGTTTACATCACCTTTAGGGTCAAAAAATTGTGACTTTTAGGGTCGATAAAGTGGACGCTAAAAGTTATCATTAGGGTCGACTTTAAGTAGACGCTGATAGTTAATTTTTTTTTAAAATTTTTTTAGGACCATTAGGGTCCACTTTGTGGACGCTAATGGTTAACTATCAGCGTCCACTTTGATTTGGACGCTGATAATTAATCTTTATTTTTTATTTTTTTAGGACCATTAGGGTCCACTTTGTGGACGCTAATGGTTAACTATTAGCGTCCACTTTAAGTCGTCGCTAATGGTTAACCATTAGCGTTGACTATGGATTTCGTTTACATCACCTTTAGGGTCAAAACATTGTGACTTTTAGGGTCGATAAAGTGGACGCTAAAAGTTATCATTAGGGTCGACTTTAAGTGGACGCTGATAATCACACATTTGATCATTAGGGTCGGACTATTAGCGTCGACACTTTTAGGGTCCAAAAGTCGACGCTGTTGTCAACAGCGTCAACTTTAGGACTTTTAGGGTCGACTCAAAGTCGCCCCTAAAGACCTAAATTCTTGTAGTGATAGGTGGTTTGCAACCATGATGTAGATACTCTAATCCTAAAAATTCATAATCACATCATTGATAAAAAAGAAAAAAAAAAAAAAAAAAAAAGAGAGAATGTTATAAAGAAAGAATTGTGAACGTCAACTCATTGCTAACCTTGTGCTGCATCCATCGCTATTCGGATTCTATCTTCCCAATTTAAGATGTTTGCTTTCTCACCTGCATTCGTTAGGAAAATGCATAAACTTGATCTCGTCTGTTTTGTTATTCAAATTAAATTAAGGTGATCACATAGTACTTGATTTAAAGGACTTTTTGCTTAATATTTCAATTACGCCCAAACCTGAAAGATGTGCTTCTAAGTCTCCGTTGGCCATGTACTCATAAATGAGCCCCAAGTTAGTTCCTTCATAGCAATACCCAACAAGAGTAGTTAAGTTTCTATGATGAACCCTCATAAGAAGTTTAACCTGTAATTACAATTTAGCACCTTAATTTTAATATACCCATCTGACCATACGTATAAATGAATGTAAATATTTTTTATGAGTTACAATTACACACTGATTGAAATTGTTGAAAGCCTTGAACTGATGATGGAGAGAGCATCTTCATTGCTACTTGAGTGTCATCTATGTTGCCACGGTAAACTGTTCCAAATTCATCCTTAGCAAGAATCCTTTCAAAATTATTTGTAATTTTTAGGAGCTCAGAATATGTAAATTGTCATTGTATTGAATCCAATAATACATTTTGAATGTTGGATTCGGTATCTACCATCGCAACTGCGAAGATCATCATGAGCATGATATGGTCATATCTAAGGTCAATTTTTCCTTTGGTAATGTCAAAATGAATATTATAATTTAAATGTCACATTTAGTCTTATCTTGTTGTTTTCTCCTTCTAAGTCCCAACAAGATGGCAGCAACAATCATCGAGAGGATCAACACTCCACCGAGTGATGCTACTATTGGAACAACAATACTGTTCTCCTTTTTACATGAATCAGATCGACATAGATTTGGATTGTCACCCACACTAGAAATGATAGTATTGATCGACGTTAAAGAAAGTCATTGGTAGATATTGTAACCCATGCTTTAGCTTTTTTGCGTGTAAAGAAGTTTTTCATTTTATGAAATTAGACTTAAGAAAACTTATCTGGAAAACTACATTTATCTCCTCTAATTACAACTCTATTTGTAATGCTCCCCCAAATGTTTCAATTTTTGTGGTATCTCGGCCTCCTTCCGCACCCAAAATGACAATTTAGGAAAAGTACACACACATTTATCTGGAAAACTACATTTATCTCTTCTAATTACAATTCTATTTGTAATGTTCTCCCCAATGTTTCAATTTTTGTGGTATCTCGGCCTCCTTTCACACCCAAAATGACAATTCAGGAAAAATACACACACACAATATATATATATATATATATATATATATATATATATTGAAATATATTTTGAAGATAGCAAAAATTTCAAAAAAAGAAGAAGGAAAAGACAAAATTCATAAGAAATTGAAAAATAAAAAAATCAGATTTTTTTTGCTGATTTTTTTTTTTAATTTTTAATTTTTTTAATTTTTTTATTTTCTTTCTTGGAATTTGGAATTTTCTCGTTTTTTCTGATTTTTTTTTATTTTTTAATCTTAAAGGTATTTATTTATTTATTTTTGGCATGAAGGGGAGTAGGGGATGTTGTAACTTTAATGTTAGATTGGAAGGGAGCTAGGGTGGAGGAAAATTGCAAAAATTGAAACATTGAAGAAACATTATAATTATAATATTAATAATTAAACCAGACAATATAATAGTAATGGGTTTATATATGGACGTCTTTGAAAAAAAAAATCATACCTTAATGATAATAAACAATTATCTGATCTTGCAATTAGTTCAACTGGAATTGAACTAGACAATTGGTTTCGTTCCAAGTTTCTTTCCAAGTTTCTGCATGCAAAGGCAGAATGAATAGTTTTGTTTTCCACTTCTCTAAATATGAAATTTGTAGCATTAGTCTTAAAATAAAAGTAACTTACAAGTCTCTCAAGTGTATCAATTGAGACAGGAAATTAGGCACTGGTCCAATTAAGCTATTGTTAGATAGATCCCTGAAATGAGAGGATCACTTATATTTATTACTTTTTGGGGTAGAAAATGTTTACTTTCGCCAACATCATCATGATGTTTTTGAGTTATTTAATCATGTAAATAGTGGATATATACTTACAAATATTGTAACATTACGAGATTTGATATGCCGGCAGATATCTCTCCATCCAATCCACTTGAGGACAAGTTCCTGAGGAATTTAAGTTGTACAATAACTTAAATTATTTGTCGAAATAGTAAGTTGGAATATCATAAAGCTTATATGAAGACTTACAAGGATGTGATTCTAGGAGGAGTATCACCATCATAGCTACAAGTTAGACCTTCCCACGCATATCCTTTAGGGGCACATGGATCTCCTTGCCAAATTCTCTTTATTCCATATGTTGATTTGATTTTTGCAATGGCATCAACTAAACTTTCACATGCATTGATGCATTCATTCAAATATATAGTGAAAAGCATATATATATATATATATAATGTGTGAAACAAACGTACCATCTCCTTGGTATGTGTCTGATTGCAAGGGATATTTTACTGTGTATATCTCAATCGCGTTGATAATGGGTGGACGTGTTGACTTTTCGGTTTTGAAGATTGAAAAATCATATTTTACTTTTCCATTTAGGGCCGATGGGCTAAACATAGTGATTGTTTTCAAGTAATTAGGAGCAACGGGTCCAAACCAGTAGTTCTCGTTGAGGGTACAGTTGAATGATCTGGACTCGTTGGCGTTGAACTCTACAACTTCAGCAAAGTGCATGTACACATAATATTCTGTAGTCGCAGCATCTGATTCCCACCAAATTTCTAAGGGAGCAGTATCATTTCCCGGTGTGGCGGCAGTACTCAAGACAACAGATGGTGGTTGGTATACACTTGTAGAGTCATCAATGGTAAGCGAGGTGTTTAAATCTGTCCACTCAGATTGGATATAGGGCTGCCAATAACGATTATAAACATCGTTTCCATACCTAAATAATTTACACATCACAACTAGTACGGAAAATAATTTTATTGTTTTTTGTAATGCAAATGACTTGATATCATATAAAATGACTCACCTGTATCGTTGATTGCTTTTTGATCCAGTATCCAAGCGAGAAAAGAGTGCCAATGATCCAGATTGTGTCACATAGGTCGTATTTTCCAATGGCCTAAACTCTATTGTTGATAAAAATGGTGTACCGAGGCCCGTGTTTACTAGACAGACATGTATATAATTTAGAGATGGGACATGTATGAGCTCCTTGAGGACACTATCCAATGAATTCACCACTTCGATCGTGTCACACTTATTTGGTCCAACATACAGATCGAATTGCGGTAGATTACCTTTTCCATCATAATTCCCATGCAAGAAGTTTGCTTGGATCAAATACTTAGTGCCTCTTTTGACGTTTATGGTGTAGCAGTTTCGGTTTCCTTGAGGAAAGCTTCTGAGATTCCATACGTATCGTTGATAGGAACCTCTGATATCAGGTGATACGCTCTTACTTACACCTGAATCTATGAAGGTGGCGTCTGAAATGTAATTAATGCGTGTTGTGTCCTCCTTAAAGCTAGAATTCGCTGGTGCCCCACAACCTATGCTTATGAAGCCTGGAACGACAGATAAGAAAGAACAATAATGAAAACAAAAGTTATATATTGAAAGATTAAGATTAATATGATGATGATGATGATATATACCTGATTGATCCTGGGCATGAACCACAAGTAGAAGACCCAAACCCGCGAGCAATGCAAAGAAATTGAAACGTTTGAATCCCATCGCCAAAAAATCACCTAATCTCAAATGTTTCAACCAATATTTATGAATCATTTACTAAATAACTGGGGAGGATTTGAATCTGTCTTCTTTTTCTTATATCAACGTGACGGTTGACCGTTGTTATTTTTTCTAGAATATTAATATTATACTTTTGCAATGACTCAGTATTACAATGACCGCGCCCCAGTTCTAAGAAGCTTTAGTGGAGAAATTAAATTATCATCTTTGAAATTGTCTACCTAATGTGTACAGCGAAATGGGATCAACTTCATCAACGAAATAGTACTCAACTGTTTGATGGTTAACAAACAATTAATGGTGGTTGGGAGTTTGAGTACTTTTCGTTTATGGGGATTTGTGAGAAGGAATTAGATTATCATGCATGGTTGGTGCTGGGAAGGAGAGTCTCAATAGTCAATAATAAGACAATTCCTGTCGCCTCCCTATTAGTCTTTTTCTTTTGTTTGATTATCATTTTAAATATTTGAATATAATAATAGAAGGAATTATATCTTAAACATCTCATACTAATTAATAAAACATCTCCTATTGATGATGCATGCATGGTATGATGTTGAAACATACACCAAAGTTGATAAAAAATTATAAATAGTAATTTCAAATAATCTTTTTATGTACAAAGTCTGTATGCGTCATGATGTTTGCTCCAAAATTTGCTTGGATAAGCCAACCACAAAGAGGGGTAGGGGAAAGATATAAATTTGAGGAATGATTCAAATCAATATTTTTTTCTATCTTTTTTTCATTTTATCTTATAAATTCAATAAATCATTAGATATATGAACTCATGTGGATCCTATAAAAATTCAATGGTGGATTCATTTATTTATTATCAACTGAGTTGTAAGAATTTCTTTAATCGATAAGTTTTTAAAATTGTTGTGTCGCTTGTGCATGCATGCATGTAAAAATTATTATTTTTTAATTAATGTTCATTAAAAAAGCATGTGAGTTGAAGCACATTAATTACACAACATTTTTAGAGACTAAATTGAAAGAATTTTCTTACAACTTAATTTAAATGAAATTTATGTCCCAAAAAAAAAGAAGAAGCAGGGACACAATGTTGAATATAAACTTTTGAACTTTTATTTTTTGGGTCTTTTTCTTAATGAATTTATGGGAATTTTGAAAAGTCCCATCTGTGCAATGGATGCACCATGAAGAGATAAGGCCGTATGAGGCGGCCGTACATGGAGGAGCTCCCTAAAAAAGGGTTTGGCTTACCTACGGTATACCAAACTAGTGGAGTCTGCAGGAAAGCCAAATCCCCTAAAAAAATAAATTAAATTAAATAATCTACTGAGAAGCAGTTGTGACAGACTGACAGTTGTGCATGTGATTTTTTTTTTTTTTTTTTTTGAGATAAAGATCAACTTCTCATTAGAAAATCATGAAGGTAGAGCAAATTGCTCTAGCACAATAATCTCACAAATACAAATAGGAGGCTCATGCCTGAGTTTATCCACTTCATGTTTTATAGCATATTTTGAATGAAGATGCGCAGCCTTATTACCTGCTCTTTTCACAAAAGTCATCTGCCATTGACGAAACGCCTGGAGCTCCACCTTAATGTCCTTTATAATGTGTCCCAACCGGCTCCTATCTGCTTCCTCACAATTGACAGTATCAATAATACCTTTTGCATCTCCTTCCAGATGAACATGGGTTAGACCCAAGTTCTTACACTGCTGTATCGCCAATAATGCAGCCATAGCTTCAGCCCCCGCTGGAGCAAGACCCCCCATGTGGACCATACACCTTGCTGCTATCAGACCCCCAATAGGATCAGGAATAACCACACCTAGACCCATGCGACCAGCCATGCAATCCAACAAAGTGTCCCAGTTAACATTGAGCCAGCCCGGATTGGGAACCATCCAAGAACTCAAGCATTGATTCCCCCTTATTTGCATGTCGTCTTCCCCATTGACCTGAGCCTTCTGGAAATCATCCAAAGCCCGTGATGCCTATAGCAAAATAGCTTGGGGATGAGAGAAAATTTCCCCATGAATAACATTATTACGTCGCAACCAGATACGTCTAGCCAACCCATCAGAAAGGGCCACTTCCTCGTTATCACACTTATGAAACATACCCTCCACCACCTGCAAGAACCCTGGACTAGCACAATTGCATTTTTGAAATTTTACTGGTCCCATACCCCACACATCCATTGCTGCTGGGCACTGCCACAAAATATGAAAACTTGTTTCCATCATAAAACCACATATTGGAAAAACAGGATCATTTATAATTTTTCTCTTGTGCAAATTCTCACGGGTGGGGAGTATATCGTGACGCCACAGGAAATTTTTCTCAGTATTAGGTATTGGCAGAGACCACAGTTTTTTCAAATCCCCCTACTTCCCCTAGTAGAAGAGCTTTCGGTGACAGCCCGTGTTTCAAGCTCTTTCTGCAAGTGATACGCACTTTTTACAGAAAACACTCCATTTGCTGTACCTCTCCAAATAAGCATGTCTACCTGATTTATGCTACTAAGAGGGATCGATTGGATTAGAAGAGCTTCTTCTTTCGAAAAAATTCTTTCCAACAAATGCATATTACACCACTTCAGATCCTCATCAATTAACTCCCTTACGGTAGCATCCAAATTCAAAACAGCAGGGGGGAACAAACCCGATATGTATTCAGTTTTTGTTGCCACTGATCCTTCCATATCTGAATCTGTGAGCCATTCCCAACACGCCAAATTAAGCCTTCTTTTAGCAAACCACACGAACTATGGATACTCCTCCATTCAAAAGAGGGCCTTCTACCCACCCTAGCCTCCAAGATAGAACCATCCGAATAATACTTCGCATGCATGATTCGTGCCACTAAAATTTTCGGCTGATTCCACAGACGCCAACTTTGCTTTTCCAATAAAGCTTTATTAAAATAGCTAAAGTCACGAAAACCCATACCTCCCGAAGCCTTGGAAAGACCCATCTTACCCCTATCTATCCAATTAATCCGAGTCTCTTTCTCTTGGTGACCCCACCAAATTTTGCGCATATAGGAATTTATTTCCGAACAAAGGGACTTTGGCAAAAGGAAAATACTCATACAATAGATGGGAATAGCCTGAATCGCTGCCTTAAATAGAATTTTCTTCCCAACTTGGATAAAAATTTTAGCTTCCAATCCTGTAACCTCTTCCATACTCGGTCAGTAATGCCTTTGAAAGCTGCCATCCAAGATTTCCCTACCAAAGCTAGGAGGCCTAAATATGTGTCATAGCGTGGGTTGGCTGAAATCCCCACTATCGCCAAAATTGCCTCATTCTCCTTCAAAGTAGTATTTCTACTACAAAAGAGGGATGTTTTGTTGTTGTTGAGGCATTGACCGGACGCAGT
>NC_081547.1:8603721-8616221 GCF_901000735.1 Corylus avellana | reverse complement strand
GTCCCTAGGGATCATTAGCGCCACCCTCCATCTCATCAAAATATGCACCAATCATATTCCGGTTATCCTTCATTTTGCTGCTTTTGTCACGTCGGTCTCTATCCCCCCATAGCCGGTGTAGTGGGACCCCTCTTCAGAGCAAACCAATTTTGGTTTCTTTTTGCTCTCCCGGGTGAAGCAACTCTTAGCCATGGCCCATATTCATTTTTCTCTTGGTTACGCAGCATGCTCTTTTGTAGACACCCTCCTTTTCCATGTCTAATGACCCCACATAGGAAATAAAACTTAGGAAGGCGTTTGTATTGAAAATTAATTCGACACAGATTGCCATGAATATTGAGTTTCCTGCCTTGTGAAAGAGGTTTTGTTAGGTCTAATAGGATCTTCACACGAAGGAACTCACCCCACCCGATCCCATCAGCATCCGTATCCACCACTTCCATTGTTCCCATGCTTTCACCAATCTTTCGACCAATCTCTTTTCCCATGCAACCCAATGGAAGGTTAATCATTCTCACCTAGAATGCCACTTTCTTGAAAGTGTATTTTGATGGCGGTATGGTACCATCAAAATCCTCCACAAGAAATAGGCTTCCATCAAAAACCCATGACTGCTCCTCCAGAACACGCTTCTTTTCGTCCACGTTCGTAAAATCAATTAAGAACAAATTCTCCCCAAGGATCTCGAAGGCCATATTGCCCAGAGGCTTCCACCACTTCAAGAGTGTCGATTTAATCGTCTCCTTTCTCACCATTCTATCCACAATCATTTTTCCCACAACATATGCACGACCAGAAGAAAACACATCATGCAATTCAAATTTTTGTATTTTCACCTTTGCACATTCATCTTCCGTTAGTGATAGGTTGTCCCACAGTGCCGGTAGCTCCTCTGCCATCCTACAGACAAACTCCGACCCACCACACGATACTTTCACATACTAGAAACGCCTAGAAAAACTTCTACTTCTCCTCTAGGGTTTTGCTTGAGAGAAAACACCTCAAAATGATATTTCATGTTGTGGATGTGATTAAAATTTATAGAAATCATCATTCAAATAATTAGATGTAATATATTTTCTAATTTTTATTTTTCTTCATTGAAAAAGAGAACAGAAAAGACAAATAAGTAAGTGAAAAAAATTATTGATCTAATTTCTCACTTTAATAAAAATCAAAATCAAAATTGGAGATGAATCCTATCATCTAGTTTTTATCCATCAAGAACTCTTTTGAAAAAAAAAAAAAAAAAACTTTTCAAATCACTTACTAATCATATTTTAATAAAAAAATACTTCTTAAATTTTTATTACGCAAAAAAAAATTTCAAATCAAAACTCAAAAAATAATTATAAAACAGTTGAGATAAAATTTTTTTATAGCTAAACAAAATTAAACTGAGGATATTATTTGTTCAAGAAAGTTTAGTTATTTCATATGTTTTTCCATAAAGTTAATTTTTGCTGAATTTTCACTCATCCACTATTGAAACATACCAATTCATAAAAGATGGATACCAGATTACAAAAAGGCATTTCTCTTTGGGTAAAAGTTGTTATTGATTCAAAAAACATTGAAGTTTTGCCACTATAGGATGAGTTACCATGAGTAGTAGAAATAAGACATTTCAATGTACATAGATCAACCTTTGTTTTTTTTTTTTGTTTTTTTTTTTTTGCTTTTTTTTTAAAAAAAATTTATTTATTTATTAAGAATTGCTTTAAAGATCGATTTAGACTGCCTAATTAGTAGTATAAGATAATTATTAAATAAAAATATAATTTTCATTATTCTTGTACATAGCATGTTCTATCAAAACCACATTCAGGAGAAACAAAATCATAATTCTATAGTTTAATAAATTAGTCATCGTCAAAATCAATTGCAAGCGTCATTTTTCATTTTTTCTAGAACAAAACAATAGTTGCCAAAGGAAGAAAAAGATACTTTAATTAATACATTAGTCATCGTCCAAGTCAAAGGCGGGCCTCATTTTCCTAAAACAAAACAATACTTGCTAAAGGGGAAAGAAGGAAAAAAAAATCTTTAAACTTGTATTTTCAGTAATAACTATTTCTATTCCACCCCCTTTTCTTTCTTCCTTATTTGAATAAAAAAAAAACACACACACACACACATTTCAATTTTTTTTTTTTTTTTTTTGAGAAAAATTGTAGTTGTTATACATCAATCAAAAGAGGGAGTAGACTCCTCCATCAAAATAACATCATCGATAAAATCTGGAGTTTCCTCCATCCATATCCTATCTAAGATTTGTTTTGTTGCCACATTTGCAAGAACATGTGCCACATTATTAGCAACTCGACTCATATAACAACAATTCCAAATTGAGAGCGAATCAAGACCCTCCGCGTATCCTCCACTAGGTAACTAAACCAACTCAAATTCCTTTCTAAAAAAACTAATTGACTCAAATCTACACCTAATAGGATAGAAAAGCTGTTTCATAAAATAATATGTGGAATATGATCTGACCTAACAAATAATAATCAACCAAATACAGACATGTAGTGAATCTTAAAGAACATAGATATTTGGTTACGAAGAGGAAACCATTTAGAGAACTCTCTAAATATAAAATCTCCCCGGGGCAGCCAAACTTAGGAAATCATTTCACTATAAAAAAACAATAATTTACACAATGTCAATCTTACAAAACCTTTGCACGTGACAATCCCGTGTACTAGACAAGCGACCCACTTATCCGTTATTGCAGTAGTTCTTCCAGAACCTCTGGGGTGTTTCTTCTTTGTGATCTCCTTCACCAGAACTCCGGTTGGCTTTATATGTTGATCATATAAAAGTGGATGAAATTCCCCACCTTTACTGTAAGAGAGATAAGTCACTCAAGTTCTATATCTCTATCCTCTCTTAGCTCACAGTATTCACTCTCTGAATACATACTTTACAATGTGTATACCATGTGGTATAAATAGAAATTCACACAGCAATTAAAGCAGATGTGTCCGGATAGGATTAAGTACGTGTCCGGACACGGCTAAGGTTACATACGTGTAAACCCCAATATCCGAACATGACATCCCAGTGTCCAAACATGCCAAGTAAATGGAGCTCTCTGGAATTCATGTTTGGACATGTTCCCAATGTGTTTGGACAAGTTCTGCAAAATAAACTCTCTGGAATTCTATTCGGAAACGACTTCTGGCTGTCTGAATATGTCTTCAAAAATGAGTTCTCTGGAAATACTATCCGAACATGGCTTCTGGCTTTCTGGACATGTCTTCAAAATGAAGTCTGTGGAAATGTTGTCTGGACCTGTATTCTGGGTATCCAGACATACTAGTCTTCATGCTACCCTCATTTTCAACTGAGTACAAACATATCACCGAATGAGCCAAAAATAAACTAACACTTTCCTTGGTTGTCATTGCTTCACCACTTTCATCGCATCTCACTCCTAAATGAGATTCTGCAATCCTAGCTAGCTCCTTGCAAAAACTGGCAGCATAAAAAGGAAGCTAATGCCTCTCCTATTGTCGACTCAAGTATACGAAACTTTATGAGACTCCTTGCCGCAATAACATATCCTTCATAGTAAATTTGTCAAAGTAAATTTCGTTATTTGATATGTTTACCATCAAGTTAAAAAGTCAAGTTGAACGAAGGGAGCAAATTGACATCTAAATTTTAAAATAAGTTTCGAGTTGCTATGAACATAAATTTAGTACATATTCCAAAAGATATAGTCCATTAGAACCACCATGGATGATTCATTTGAAGTACAATATGCATTGACAAAAACTTACAAAAAGAGAAAAAGGTTCAAGATCCGACATACGCGATTTCAATTCTTTACAATGTTTTATCGTGCTAAAGGAGTGAGATCAGTAGTCAGATTCATGTCGATCATTTCAATTGAATCTGTTGTTTCGTGCTCATGGCCCTCCTTCATGTAAGCCAATTCAATTGTCAAAGACTCCTTTAGTTCGACCACTACCTGACTCATGGTTGGCCTTTTAGCAGAAGTTGTAGATACACAGGTCATAGCTATTTCGACAGCTTTCCATGCAGAGTTGATGTTGAAATTTCCTCGCAACCTAGCATCAACAATACTTTTTATATCCCCTTTAGCTAGCATTAAGCTCACCCATTGACTTATGTGAGTCCTTTCATTAGATTTTTCTATTGCAGGCCGACTTGTGATTATCTCTAAAAGAACGACTCCAAAACTATAAACATCACTTTTCTCAGTTAGCCAGTTTGATATGTAGTACCTGCAAGTCAAGGAATGTTATATGTTTCATATTTGTAGAAAAGTTATTCCTAAAAAAGTTTGTAACTCCATTGATTTCAAATATCTTAAGATTTTTAATTGTCTCATAGATAAAAATAATCATGTCATGTATGGCCAAAATCCAATACATTTCGTCTTTATTATTGCTAGATCATTTGTATTTCATTTTCATTTGATCATGGGTCACAACTTTGTGGACTATAAATATCAATCTTTTATTGTCAAGGAAAATGAGTTTTTAAGATGATGGCATGTAAACAAAATAATAACAAAAATACTCACTCGGGGTCCAAATACCCAGGGGTGCCAGCAACAACAGTTGACACATGAGTGCCACCATCGGTGGGAAAAATTTTGGATAGTCCAAAATCAGCTAGTTTGGCATGAAATTTTTCATTTAACAAGATGTTTGTAGGCTTCACATCTCTATGACATATAGGTGGTCTGCAACCATGGTGCAGATACTCCAATCCTACAAATTCATAACCACATCATTGATAAAAAATAAAAAAAATAAAAAATAAAAAATAAAAAGAAGAGAGAGAATGTTTTTAAAGAAAGAATTGTGCAAGTCAACTCATTGCTAACCTTGTGCTGCATCCGTCGCTATTTGGATTCTTTCTTCCCAATTTAAAATATTTGTTTTCTCACCTGCATTCGTTAATAAAATGCCTAAACATGATCTGATCTGTTTAATTTGTTATTCAAATTAAATTAAGTTGATCACATAGTACTTGATCTGAAGGACTTTTTGCTTAATATTTCAATTTTGCCCAAACCTGAAAGATGTGCTTCTAAGTCTCCGTTGGCCATGTACTCATAAATGAGCCCCATGTTAGTTCCTTCATAGCAATACCCAACAAGAGTAGTTAAGTTTCTATGATGAACCATCATAAGAAGTTTAACCTGTAATTACAATTTAGCACATTAATTTTAATATACCCATCTGAACCATATATATAAATGAATTTAAATATTTTATACGAGCTACAGTTACTTGCCTCTGATTGAAATTGTTGAAAGCCTTGAACAGATGATGGAGAGAGCATCTTCACTGCTACTTGAGTGTCATCTATTTTGCCATGGTAAACTATTCCAAATCCACCCTTACCAAGTATCATTTCAAAGTTATTTGTAATTTTTAAGAGCTCAGAATATGTAAATTGTCGTTGTGTTGACTCCAATGATACATTTTGAATGTTGGATTCTATACCTATGATCACAATTGCAAAGATTACCATGAGCGTGATAAGGTCATATCTAAAGATAATTTTTTCCTTTGGTAATGCCAAAATGAGTATTATGATTAAAATGTCACCTTTAGTCTTATCTTGTTGTTTTCTCCTTCTAAGTCCCAAGAAGATGGCAGCAACAATCAATGAGAGGATCAACAATCCACCAAGTGATGCTACTATTGGAACAACAATATTGTTCTCTTTCTTTTTACACGAACCAGATCCACATAGATTTGGATTGTCACCCACACTAGAAATGATTGTATTGATCATGATGTTAAAGAAAGGCATGCAATTAAAAGTGAAAGTAATTTTTTGATGTATCATTGATAGATGTTGTAACCCATGCTTGAGCTTTTTTGCATGTAAAGAAGTTTTTTATTTTACAAAATTGGACTTAAAGAAAATTTATCTCGAAAACTACATTTATCTCCTCTAACTACTACTCGATCTATTTGTAATGTTTTCCCAAATGTTTCAATTTTTGTGATATCTACGCCTCGTGTTGCGTCCGAAATAAGAATTCACATAAAAAAAAAAAAGAAAAAAAAATATTATGAAGAAAGCAAAAAAAAATTTTTTTAAAAAATCTAAAAAAGGGAAAGACAAAATTCATAAGAAAATTAAAAAAAAAAAAAATCATATCTTTTTATTATTATTTTTCTGATTTATTTTTTTTTTTTTTGAATTTTTGCCTTTTGAATTTTTTTTTTTAATCTTAACCGTATTTATTTATTTATTTTTGGTATGGAAGGGGAGAACGGGATGTTGTAACTCTAATGTTAGATTGGGAGGGGGCTAGGGTTGGGAAACATTGGAAAAATTGAAACATTGGAGAAACATTATAAATATAATATTAAAAATTCAAGTAGACAGTATAATAGTAATGGCTTTATGGACGTCTTTAAACATAACCGTACCTTAATGATAATAAACCATTATCTGATCTCGCAATTAGTTCAGCTGGAATTGAACCAGACAATTGGTTTCGTTCTAAGTTTCTGCATGCAAAAGTAGAATGAATAGTTTTGTTTTCCACTTCCCTAAACATGAAATTTGTAGCATCATTACTCTTAAAAATAAAAGTAACTTACAAATCGCTCAAGTGTATCAATTGAGACAAGAAATTAGGCACCGGTCCAATTAAGTTGTTGTTAGATAAATCCCTGAAATGAGAGGATTACTTATATTTAATATTTGTTGGGGTAGAAAATGTTTACTTTCGCCTTCATCACCATGTTTGTCAATTATCTAATCATGTAAATATATTGTGGATACTTACAAATATTGTAACATTACGAGACTTGATATGTCGGCAGATATCCCTCCAACCAATCCACTTGAGGACAAGTTCCTGGGGAATTTAATTAAGTTTTACAATAACTTAAATTAAGAGTACTCAAAATAAGTTGGAAAGTCATAAAGCTTATACCAATTAAGGCATATATAGACTTACAAGGATGTGATTCTAGGAGGAGTATCACCATCATAGCTACAATTTAGACCTTCCCACGCATATCCTTTAGGGGCACATGGGTCTCCTTGCCAAATTCTCTTTATTCCATATGTTGACTTGATTTTTGCAATGGCATCAACTAAAATTTCACACGCATTGATCCATTCAATCAAATATATATATATATATATATATATATATATATGGGAACATATAGTGAAAAGCATATACATATATATATATATATATATATATATATATATATATATATAGGTAATGTGTGGAACAAACGTACCATCTCCTTGGTATGTGTCTGATTGCAAGAGATATTTCACTGTGTATATCTCAATCGCGTTGATGATGGGTGGAAGTGTTGACTTTTCAGTTTTGAAGATTGAAAAATCATATTTTGCTTCTACTTTTAGGGCCGATGGGCTAAACATAGTGATTGTTTTGTTGTAATTAGGAGCAATGGGTCCAAACCAGTGGTTCCCGTTCAGGGTACAGTTGAATGATCTGGACTGGTTGGCGTTGAGCTCTACAACTTCAGCAAAGTGCATGTAGACATAATATTCTGTGGTCGCAGAATCTGACTCCCATGAAATCTCTAAGGGAGCGCTATCATTTCCCGGTGTGGCGGCAGTACTCATGACAACCGATGGTGGTTGGTAAACATTTCTAGAGTCATCAATGGTAAGCGAGGTGTTTAAATCTGTCCAGTCAAATTGGATATAGGGCTGCCAATAGCGATCATAAACATCGTTTCCATACCTAAATAATTTACACATCACAACCAGTACCGAAAATAATTTTATTGTTTTTAGTAATGCAAATTACTTGATATCATATAAAATGACTTACCTGTATCCTTGATTGCTTTTTGATCCAGTATCCAAGCGAGAAAAGAGTGCCAATGATCCAGATTGTGTCACATAGGTGGCATTTTCCAATGGCCTAAACTCTATTGCTGATAAAAATGGTGTCCCGAGGCCCGTGTTTACTAGACAGACATGTATATAATTTAGAGATGGGACATGTATGAGCTCCTTGACGACACTATCCGATGAATTCACCACTTCGATCGTGTCCCACTTATTTGGTCCGACATACAGATCGAATTGCGGTAGATTACCTTTTCCATCATAATTCCCATGCAAGAAGTTTGCTCGGATCAAATATTTAGTGCCTCTTCTGACGTTTATGGTGTAACAGTTACGGTTTCCTTGAGGAAAGCTTCTGAGATTCCATACCTGTTGTTGATAGTAACGTCTAATATCAGGTGATATGCTATTATCTATACCTGAGTCTATGAAGGTGGCGTCTGAAATGTAATTAATGCCTGTTCTCTTCTCCGTAAAGCTAGAATTCGCTGGTAACCCACAAGCTACGCTTATGAAGCCTGGGACACCAGATAAGCAAGAATAATAATCAAAACAAAAGTTATATTGAAAGATTAATAAGATGATAATATATACCTGATTGATCCTGGGCATGAACCACAAGTAGAAGACTCAAACCCGCGAGCAGTGCAAAGAAATTGAAATGTTTGAACCCCATCGCCAGAAAATCACCTAATCTCAAATGTTAAAGTTGTTTCAACCAATACTTATGAATCATTCAACTGGGGAGGATCGGATTTGTATATGTGTCTCTTTTTTTTTCTTTTTTTTTGAAAAAAATTCTTATATCAACTTGACGGTTGACCGTACGTTGTTATTTTTTCTATCATATGAATATTAATTATACTTTTGCAATGACCCAGTAGTACTATGACCGCACCCCTGTTCTAAGAACCTTTAGTGGATAAATTAAATTATCATCTTTGAAATTGTCCATCTAATGTGTACAACGATATAGGATCATCTTCATATTTATTTTATAATTAAGATTTTATTTTGTTGCATAAATTAACAATTTAAATTAATTTAACAAAGAATATATTACATAAAATTGTTAGTTTACAAATAAGGAAATTTCTGTCCTACAAATAATACTCCCAAAAATATTATTCACTATTGACTCCTGTACGGCTGTACTTTAGTTTTTTGTATCCCACTAAATTGTGTGTTATATTAGATGATCAAATAATGGTTTAATATCGACCCTAATATTCTATTGTGTAGGTAATTATAATGGTTTAATTTGTTATAATCTAATCTAATAGGTCCCGCTTATTAAATAAGCGGAAAAGCAGAAATATCTTCATTGTATGACTACAATAAATTTGGTCATTAGCGATCACATTTTTAGCAACGACTTTTGAGAGTATCGATAATAAGACAATTCAAGTTGCCTCTCTATCAAGAATTAGTCTTTTACTATTGTTTGATTATCATTTTAATTTGGATATTATAATAGAAGGAATTATATCTTAAACAACTCGTAATAATTAATAAAACATCTCCTATTCATGATGATGCATGGTATGATGTTGAATGACCAAAGTTAATAAAAAGTTATAAATTTAATAATTTAGTCAATGCTTTAACAGTAATATGTTGTCTTTTATTAGGCCTCTAAATGCTACGAATAGTATTTTCAAATAATTTTTTGTATATACAAAGCCTGTATGCGTCATTGATGTTTGCTCCGAAATTTGCTCAAATAAGCAAATCACAAAGAGGGGAAGGGAAGGATATAAATTTGAGAAATGATTCACGTCAATATTTTTTTCATTTTTTCTCATCTCATTTTATAAATTCAATAAATCAATTATTAGATTTGTGAACTCTTGTAGATTTCATACAAATTGAATGTTAAATTAATCTATTTACTCTCAACTAAGTTGTAAGAATTTATTTAATCCATAAGTTTTTAAAATTGTCTTATGTCGCTTGTGCATGCATGTAAGAAATATATATTTTTTAATTAATGTTTATTAAAAGAGCATGTGAGAGGTACATTACACAATAATTTTAGAAACTGAACTGAAAGAATTTTCCTATAACTTAATTTATAAGAAATTTATGTCAAAAAAAAAAACAAAAAAAAAAAGCAAGGACACAATGTTGAATATAAACGTTTGAACTTTTCTTTTTTAGTTCTTGTTCTTGATGAATTTGTGGGGAGTTTGAAAATTACCATATGTGCAGTGGATCCATCTAGGGATTACAATTTAACTCGCAAACCTGATATGAACACGACACTTAGTTTTAGGGTTTGGGTTTAGGTTAAACGGGTTCGGGTCATAAACGGGTCATTAATTAATACACGTGTCGTGTTCGGGTTTGACATAAACGGGTTAAAAGAGTTTGCAAGTTGACACTTTATACAATTTATTTTTTTTTTTCAAATTTTATTTTTATTTTTAAAGTAAATTTTAAGTTTAACTTAATTTAGAGTTGACAATTTAACTCGCGAACTCGACATGAACAGGACACGTAGTTTTAGATTTTAGGTTGAACGGGTTCTTAACATAAACAGATCACCCATTTATAATCTGTTCAATAAATATATCGTGTTCAAGTTAGCAGATTAATTGAATTGACACAAACACAACACATGAACACGTTTTGCTAGCCCCACATCCTCCCATGAGGAGATAAGGCTCTATGAGGCTGCGGGTACGTGCATGGGGGAGGTCACCTAAAAAATACAATATTGAAAAGTTGTTGTGACAGTTGTGGATGTGATTAAAATTTATAAAAATCATTATTGAAATAATTAGATGTAAAAAAGTGAAAAGTGAAAAGAAATAATTAAGAAATAAAAATCATTCTTAATCAAAAAAGTGAAAAGAACACAGAGAAGAAGAAAAGACAAATATATAAGTGAAAAAAATATATATATATTGATCTAATTTCTCACTTTTTTTAAAATATATATATATATATAAGATTTTTTTTTTTTCAGAGTAGTTTTCTGACGTACCAGGTGTCGCACATCAGAAATTGCACGTCAGAAATTTCTGACATGCGACACATGGCACGTCAGAAATCCCCTCGATACCCGATATTCACATATCATAAAAAAATTGGCGGGATTTTAAAATTTTTCCCTCTTCTTTTTCCCTTAAACTTTTTCACTCTTCTTATTATTTCCCTCTTCATTTATTTTCCCCACACTCTCTCTCTCCTCTCTCAATCTCCCTTCTTTGCAGACTGCACGGCAGCTCCCTCTAGATCTAGAGAGAAAAAAATGAAAGCAGTAGATCGAAGAAGAAGAAAAAGAAAAGGAGAAGAGAAGAAGAAAAAGAAAAGGAGAAGGAGAAGAGAAGCTGGCCGGAGAAGAAGAGAAGATTTTTGGGTTTTTGAATATTTGTTGGGTTTGACATTTGGGTTTTTGATTTTTTTGAAGATTTTTTTGGTTTGGGTTTGGATTTTTGAAAATTTTCAAAAATCCAAAAATGGAGATAAAAAAGAAGAGAGAGGGAGAGTGAGAAAATGGAGATAAGGGACATCTCCCTTTTCTCTAGAGTTGGCCGGAGATAGAAAAGAAGAGAGAAATAGAGAAAATTGGAAAAGAAGAGAGGTGCAGAGAAATTCTTAAAATTAAAAACCCAAATGGTGCAAAGAAGAGATTTTTTATTTTCGTTTCTCTGCACCACTCGTGGTGCAGAGAAATTCCTTAAAAAAAAATAATTTAATTGAAAACTAATTTAAATTAAAAAAATTTTAATTGAAAAAAAAAAAATCTAGAAAAAATTTTAAAAAAATTCCACATTTTCTGACGCGGCAGAATTCCCACATCAGAAATTTATGACGTGGGAGTTCTGCCACGTCAGAAAATTTTCTGATGTGGTATCTCTACCACGTCAGAAAATTCTCTGTCATGGCAGAACTCCCACGTCAGAAATTTCTAACGTGGAGACATTTACCACGTCAGAAAATTATTCTGACGTGTGCTACAGTAAAACTTCAGAAAATTCTGACGTTCTACCCACTAACACGTCAGAATTTTTTTTTTTCTGACACCTATGCTTCTGACAATCAACACGCGTCAGAAACGACACGTCAGAAAAATTTTCTGACGCGTCGGACACCATAAAACGTCAGAAATTTTCAGTAAAAAAAAAAATCATTTTTTTTGTAGTGGCTGCCGTCCATAACAGTAGTGGCACAACCGAATCCAACCTCGGGTGACCCACACCACTAATAATGTACGTCTTGGAGTGACCCACCATTAGGGAATGGTTGCGCCGGTCACGAAACCATTAGATCCAAAACCCATATAATAACACATACATTTGACCATAGAATAAAGTCTATATAGTAAACCCATGACCGTTATACCATACATACCGATGTACCATGTCATACAATACATCTTATCAACCAGTTAATTAAGCAGTTACCAAGTAGTTGCAAAATGTAGACATGCTTATATCATATTCGTGGTTAGTCAACAGACATATCCCACGTTTTTAAGGAAAGAGTTCATAAGTGTTTACTTACCGAGTATGCTGGCTTGAATCCTCCAACATTGCTAAATCCTGCTATACGAAATATGACACATCATTGTGCGTAGTTCTAGAGGACCCTTGCTAGTAAGATACTAAGCATTATCTAACAAAAGGATTGCTAAACTCTAAAAT
>NC_081547.1:8582713-8603621 GCF_901000735.1 Corylus avellana | reverse complement strand
TTCTCTTTTTCAATGAAGAAAAATAAAAATTAGAAAATATATTACATCTAATTATTTGAATGATGATTTCTATAAATTTTAATCACATCCACAACATGAAATATCATTTTGAGGTGTTTTCTCTCAAGCAAAACCCTAGAGGAGAAGTAGAAGTTTTTCTAGGCGTTTCTAGTATGTGAAAGTATCGTGTGGTGGGTCGGAGTTTGTCTGTAGGATGGCAGAGGAGCTACCGGCACTGTGGGACAACCTATCACTAACGGAAGATGAATGTGCAAAGGTGAAAATACAAAAATTTGAATTGCATGATGTGTTTTCTTCTGGTCGTGCATATGTTGTGGGAAAAATGATTGTGGATAGAATGGTGAGAAAGGAGACGATTAAATCGACACTCTTGAAGTGGTGGAAGCCTCTGGGCAATATGGCCTTCGAGATCCTTGGGGAGAATTTGTTCTTAATTGATTTTACGAACGTGGACGAAAAGAAGCGTGTTCTGGAGGAGCAGTCATGGGTTTTTGATGGAAGCCTATTTCTTGTGGAGGATTTTGATGGTACCATACCGCCATCAAAATACACTTTCAAGAAAGTGGCATTCTAGGTGAGAATGATTAACCTTCCATTGGGTTGCATGGGAAAAGAGATTGGTCGAAAGATTGGTGAAAGCATGGGAACAATGGAAGTGGTGGATACGGATGCTGATGGGATCGGGTGGGGTGAGTTCCTTCGTGTGAAGATCCTATTAGACCTAACAAAACCTCTTTCACAAGGCAGGAAACTCAATATTCATGGCAATCTGTGTCGAATTAATTTTCAATACAAACGCCTTCCTAAGTTTTATTTCCTATGTGGGGTCATTAGACATGGAAAAGGAGGGTGTCTACAAAAGAGCATGCTGCGTAACCAAGAGAAAAATGAATATGGGCCATGGCTAAGAGTTGCTTCACCCGGGAGAGCAAAAAGAAACCAAAATTGGTTTGCTCTGAAGAGGGGTCCCACTACACCGGCTATGGGGGGATAGAGACCGACGTGACAAAAGCAGCAAAATGAAGGATAACCGGAATATGATTGGTGCATATTTTGATGAGATGGAGGGTGGCGCTAATGATCCCTAGGGACGGGGGAAACCTGATTCCCAACATAGAAAGTATGGTTTTTCGGGCGGTAATCAAGGAGATGGCGGATATCAAGGAAATCATGAGGATTCGAGTAATGGAAGGAGGCAGCTGGATGGGGAAACTTTATCTAATAATGATAGGAATGCGACGGCTAGAAATTCTCTTATTGAAGGGAGTGATTCTCGTAGTTATTCTAAGGCAATGGAATCGGATGATGGCAATCTGGCTTCTTTCCATACAACGGATACCTTATTGCTTTGCCAGATATTGGGCCTAGTAAGGAAAAGAAGAGGAGGGTGGGAATATCGTGGGCCAAGGAGACCTGGCTGAAAGCCCAAGTTCGTCATACACTAGACCAATGATCTCTGATGTGGCACGTACAATGCAAGCTAATCAACTTGATACTGGAGACTCCGGAAGATCAGGAAAGACAATGGTAACTTGGATAAGGAAAGCCCAGGGGGATTGTGATGACTACTTGACCTACTAGGTTCACGGACCACGTAAGAAAAAGGATGTACGGGGGGAGATTAAATGGAATGGTCCAGCTCTTAAGTAACAAAAAGTGAGTGATCAAGCAG
The DNA here is from genome assembly GCF_901000735.1 of Corylus avellana. Classification (NCBI taxonomy): domain Eukaryota; kingdom Viridiplantae; phylum Streptophyta; class Magnoliopsida; order Fagales; family Betulaceae; genus Corylus; species Corylus avellana. The sequence goes on along the minus strand of NC_081547.1, from coordinate 8,601,928 downwards.
ATATTTTAAATGGTTCGGGGATGGCGGTAGCTGTGGCACGGCCCCGCCGACCACAATAAAGATTTTAAGTTGGAACTGCCGAGCACTTGGAAACCTACAGAAAGTTCAGGAGCTTTACTGATTGGTGAAGCAAAAGAAACCCGCTGTGGTCTTTTTAATGGAAACCAAGTTATGTAGTGATAGAATGGAGCTCATACGGTAGAAGCTGGGTTTTTCCAATATGTTCATAGTGGATTGTATGGGTAGGAGTGATGGGTTGGCCCTGCTTTGGGGAGACAAAGTTCATATGGAGATTCATAATTTTAGCCAATGCCATATAAATGGTTTGGTTAAAAATTCTGAGGGAGAAGAGCTGTGGAAATTCATCAGCTTTTATGGTCACCTGGAAGTACCAAAACGACACGAAGTTTGGGCTTTATTGAGGTATCTAGCTCGCCTAACTCCTATCCCGTGGGTGTGCATTGAGGATTTTAATGAGATGGTGGTGCAATTTGGAAAATGGGGTGGTAGAGGACGTCCGAGTAGCCAAATGGTTGCATTCCAACAAACGTTAGAGTATTGTGAATTTTAATTTGGGATATTAGGGTACAAAATTTACATGGAATAATTGTCAGAATGTGCTTGATTTCACTAAGGAGCATCTGGATAGGGGGTGGCAAGCGCTCCGTGTAGGGATTTATTTCCGCTAGCCGAGGTATTTGTGGACGTGGTTACTTGTTCTGATCATGCTCCATTGTTACTTTGCTTGACGGAGGGGCAGGAGGTTAGAAGGGTGCACTCCCGATTTAGATATGAAGCTAAGTGGCGGCTGGACAGGGGTTACAAAGAGGTCTTGAGGGAGGCATGGCTACAACCTCTCAATGAAGGAAATAGCTGGGTGAATATTGAAGCAAAAATGGGAAGTTGCCAGCATGATTTTTTGAGGTGGCAAAAGGATCAACTTGGGCTCATGCAGTAAAATATTGTCCACCTACAGAAGAGACTTAGAGAGCTCTGGGGATGCGAGGAGGGAGGGAATTATGATGAGATTAAAGTTGTCCAGTCTGAACTAAAATTATTATTAGAGAAAGAAGACTTCAAGTGGCAACAGAGAGCAAAATCCGAATGGCTGACGCGTGGAGAGAGAAACACACGCTTCTATCATGCTTGTGCCAATCTTCGTAGGAAATCAAATCGCATCTCAAACATTTTAGATGCTGCCGAAGTTCAATGCTCGTCCTCTGAGGAGGTACATTCAGCCTTTGTTAACTATTTTATGGGTTTATTTACTACTAAAAGTGCAGGTGATATAGAGCAGTATTTGCAATCTTTGGATAATAGTATGTCGGAGGAGATGAATAGTGCACTGTTAAAGCCTTTCTCTGTGGAGGAAATTGGAACGGCACTTCATAATATGGCCCCTCTCAAAGTCCCGGGCCCCGATGGCTTTCCTGCAGGCTTCTTCCAATCCAATTGGGAAATTTTGGGAGATGAAATCTGTCAAGCTATTCTGGGTACACTCAACTCGGATATAATGTCTCCTTTTCTGAATTTGACAAATATTGCTCTTATTCCCAAAGCGAAGAACCCCACAAGTGTCACTGAATTCATACCAATAAGTCTTTGTAAAGTTATTTACAAATTGATTTCCAAAATACCTGCTAAAAGACTTAAGAATCTATTGCCCTATATTATCTCTCTTGTACAAAGTGCTTTTATTCCAGGGAGATTGATTACTCACAACGTGTTGGTGGCATATGAGACACTCCATACTATGCACACATGTTTACAGGGTAAGAAGAGCTTTATGGCAGTCAAGTTTGACATGAGCAAAGCTTATGATCGGGTGGAGTGGAGGTTTCTTCAGGCTGTCATGAAAAGAATGGGCTTTGCTCCAAGGTGGATACAACATATCATGATGCGTGTTACCACGGTCCAATATGCAGTTGTGGTGAATGGTGAGCCATGTGGATAGATTATTCTAGAAAGTGGTTTGAGGCAAGGAGACCCTATTTCTTCATATTTGTTTTTCTTATATGTAGAGGCTCTTAGTTCTATGATCGAAAAAGCGAATGGAGAAGGGTCAACGTCAAAGAGGGGCCCTCGGATAAGCCATATTTTTTTCGGGTATGATAGCCTACTATTTTCTAGGGGTGATTATCTCACAATGGGAAAATCTGACGAATATTTTAAGAATCTATGAAACTGCGTCCAGTCAACGCCTCAACAGCAACAAAACATCCCTTTTTTTTAGTAGACATACTACTTTGAAGGAGAAGGAGGCAATTTTGACGACAGCAGGGATTTCAGCCAACCCATGCTATGACACATATTTAGGCCTCCCAGCTTTGGTGGGGAAATCTCGGATGGCAGCTTTCAAAGGCATTATTGACCGAGTATGGAAGAGCTAACAAGATTGGAAGCTAAAATTTTTATCCCAAGCTGGGAAGAAAATTCTATTTAAGGCGATGATTCAGGCTATTCCCACCTATTGTATGAGTATTTTCCTTTTGCCAAAGTCCCTTTGTTCGGAAATAAATTCCTATATGAATGAATAGGGGTAAGATGGGTCGTTCCAAGGCTTCGGGAGGTATGGGTTTCCGTGACTTTAGCTATTTTAATAAAGCTTTATTGGCAAAGCAAAGTTGGCGTATGTGGAATCAGCCAAAAATTTTAGTGGCACAGATCATGCATGCCAAGTATTATTCGGATGGTTCTATCTTGGAGGCTAGGGTGGGTAGAAGGCCCTCTTTTGCATGTAGGAGTATCCACAGTTCGTGTGGTTTGCTAAAAGAAGGCTTAATTTGGCGTGTTGGGAATGGCTCACAGATTCGGATAAGGAAGGATCGGTGGCAACAAAAACCGAATACATATCGTGTTTGTTCCCCCCTACTGTTTTGAATTTGGATGTTACCGTAAGGGAGTTAAATGATGAGGATCTGAAGTGGTGTAATGTGCATTTGTTGGAAAGAATTTTTTCGAAAGAAGAACCTCTTCTAATCCAAACGATCCCTCTTAGTATTATAAATCAGGTAGACACGCTTATTTGGAGAGGTACAGCAAATAGAGTGTTTTCTGTAAAAAGTGCGTATCACTTGCAGAAAGAGCTAGAAACACGGGCTGTCACCGAATGCTATTCTACCAGGGGAAGTAAGGAGATTTGGAAAAAACTATGGTCTCTGCTAATACCTAATATTGAGAAAAATTTCTTGTGGCGTCAAAATATACTCCCCACTCGTGAGAATTTGCACAAGAGAAAAATTATAAATGATCCTATTTGTCCAATATGTGGTTTTATGATGGAAACAAGTTTTCATATTTTGTGGCAGTGCCCAGCTGCAATGGATGTGTGGGGTATGGGACCTGTAAAATTTCAAAAATGCAATTGTGCTAGTCTGGGGTTCTTGCCGGTGGTGGAGGGTATGTTTCATAAGTGTAATAACGAGGAAGTGGCCCTTTCTGCTGGGTTGGCTAGACGTATCTGGTTGCCACGTAATAATGTTATTCATGGGGGAATTTTCTCTCATCTCCAAGCTATTTTGCTATAGGCATCACGGGCTTTGGATGATTTCCAAAAGGCTCAGGTCAATGGGGAAGACGACATGCAAATAAGGGAGAATCAATGCTTGAGTTCTTGGATGGTTCCTAGTTCGGGCTGGCTCAAAGTTAACTGGGACGCTTTGTTGGATTGCATGGCTGACCCATCTGGGTGTAGTTATTCATGATCCTATTGGGAGTCTGATAGCAGCAAGGTGTTTGGTACACATGGGGGGCCTTGCTCCAGTGGGGGTTGAAGCTATGGCTGCATTATTGGCGATACAGCAGTGTAAGAACTTGGGTCTAACCCATGTTCATCCGAAAGGAGATGCAAAAGGTATTATTGATATTGTCAATTGTGAGGAAGTGGATAGGAGCCGGTTGGGACACGTTATAGAGGACATTAAGGTGGAGCTCCAGGCGTTTCATCAATGGCAAATGACTTTCGTGAAAAGAGCAGGTAATAAGGCTGCGCATCTTCTTTCAAAATATGCTATAAGGCTGCGCATCTTCTTTCAAAATATTCACATTCACAACTGTCAGTCTGTCACAACTACTTCTCAATATATTATTTTATTTAATTTATTTTTTTAGGGGATTTGGCTTACCTGCAGACTCCAGTAGTTTGGTATACTATGTTAGAGATAAACTTTCTATTCAAGAATTTGAATCATCAAACAAGTCACCAGCTCATCCACAGTTACCAGATCAGCCACAACATTCAAATTCAAACCTTAGATAACATTATCTTATCTTGTTATCATGTATTTAATTTTTGTATTGTAACCATCAGATAAGATTTTACGTTAAGATGTACAGCTCTATATATTGAGTAATATACTTCACAGTTTTGGTATTCAAGCCAAAACCCTTATTAAAATATTTTCATGGTATCAAAGCTAAACTAAAGCCCACGCTTCAATTTTCTATTCGATGGCTTCCTCTTCTTCAGCTCTTTCCTTCACCTTTCCCAATGTTTCCCCTTTCATGACCTACAAGCTTTGTGGTCCTAATAATTATCTTCCATGGACGTCTTAGCTTGTTCCCACCCTTAATACTTATGATTTAATGGGCATCGTTGATGGAACCGAACCGTGCCCACCTAAGACTCTTCCTCCTTCCTCTGATAAGGAGGAACCTTCATTGAATCCTGCTTATTCTCTTTGGTTTAGAAATGATCAATTTATTCTCAGTTGGATTAATGCTACTCTAGCAGAGTCCGTTTTATCCATTACTTATGGTCTTTGTACCTCCTATCAAATTTGGCAGTTTTTGGCAACCAAGTTTGCGTCTCAGTCATGCTCTCGGATTGCACAACTCAGATGTGAATTACAGACTCTTCATCAGGGCTCTCAGTCATGTGCAGATTTTCTCAATTTTGCTAAGCTTCTGGCCCACCAACTTTCTACTGCTGGAAAAAAAGTTGAAGATGAAGAATTGATCACATATGTTATTGGTGGCCTCAATCCCACCTACAATTATTTTGTTACCTCATTTACCTTTGCTACTAGAGATTCAGCTTTGTCTTTTGACACATTTCAAGCTGATTTGCTCTATTTTGATTATCTCATTGACTGACAGCAACAACGAATTAGCCCAGATGCTTCTATTGCGTTACTATCTACCAAGCCTACTTTTAGTAATTTTCCCAACAAGTTGCCTCACAAAGCTCCATTTCGCCACAACAATTTTTAGAAGAGGTCCCCACATAAGTTTTCTCAACATGCTTCATCACAGCCACGATCCTCTTCTCAACAATCATTTACTGCCCCACGGTCTCCTTGTCAGATTTGTGGCAAGTCTAATCACCATGCTTTAGATTGTTTCAGCAGGATGGATTATTCTTTCCAGGATGACATCCTCTTGCTCAATTAGCGGCTATGGCGGCTCAGACTACTGCCCAACCTGATGATTCTCCATGGTTCGCGAACAGTGGTGCTAATCATCACTTAACACCAGCTCTTGAGAAACTTCAACTCACTGACCCGTACACTGGATTAGACTCCATTGCAGTGGGCAATGGCTCAGGTTTGCAAATCACCCAGACTAGTTCTGCTTCCTTTCATTCTCCCTTTGCTAAACTACAGCTTTCTCAAGTCTTTCATTGTCCCAATGCCCTTGCTAATCTCCTTTCTATTAATCAGTTTTGTAAGGAAAACAATTGTTTCTTTATATTGACTGGTGCTTCCCATTTTATTAAGGATTGTCTCACGGGCCTAACCCTACTGGAAGGCAAGAGTGAAGGTGGCCTCTATCCTATTCGTACATCAAAGGCTGTCCATCATAAATCTCAAATCCTCACGGCATTGCTTGGTGTTAAGGCTACTGTTAGTGTGTGGCACTCAAGGCTTGGTCATCCATCTTCTCCTGTTGTTCGTCAAATTCTGAAAAAGCATAAGTTACCATTTGTTGGGTCTTTGCAAAATAAGGATGTTTGAGAGTCATGCCAATTGGCCAAAAGCAAACAACTTCCTTTTCCTTTGTCATCTAGAGTGTCGTCTGCACCACTTCATTTAGTTCATACGGATGTTTGGTGCTCTCCTGTCGTATCTTTTAGCGGTTTTAGGTACTACGTAATTTTTATCAATGATTTTTCTCGATACTCATGGTTGTATCCTCTTCACAATAAATTAGATGTATTTATTTCTTTTAAGAAATTTAAAGCATTAGTGGAAAATCAATTCTCTTCTCGTATTAAAACTTTGCAATCAGATGGGGGTGGTGAATTTACTTCTCTCCAATTCACTTCCTTTTTAGAAACCCATGATATTTTTCATAGAATTAGCTGTCCATATACATCCCAACAAAATGGGCTAGCTGAGAGGAAACATTGCCATGTTGTGGAGATGAGTCTCTCTCTAATAGCTCAATCTGGACTTCCTCAAAATTATTGGGTTAAATCGTTCCTTACAGCTACTTTTTTGATCAATCGTTTACCTACACCTTTGCTGAATCAATGTTTGCCATATTACATGCTATTTAAATAGCAACCTGACTATTCCATTCTTAAGTCATTTGGTTGCTTGTGTTTTCCTTTACTTCGTTCGTATGTCTCTCATAAGTTGATGTTTCGTAGCAAGCGGTGTATATTTTTGGGTTATGGTTCTAGTTACAAAGGTTACAGGTTCCTTGATCCACTCACTAACAAAGTCTTCATCACTCGGCATGTGGTTTTTGATGAAAAGATTTTTCCAGCCAAGGTAGAGGCCCCATCAACTTTGTCTGCTCCAGCATCTTCTACAAGTGCCCCAATTTTCATTCCTGGCGATATCCAACCCCATTCATTATCCACTTATAATGATATGTCAGGTACTATTTCTTTACCATCTTCTCTTAGTCCATCTCACATTTCTACTTCCCCTGTTTCAGTACCCGTAGAGCCTTCCTCTATTTTTCCCTCTTCAGCATCTGATGGTATTTCTCCATCACCATCTGTGGACTCCTGTGATGTTTCAATTCCCCTTGTCTCATCAGATTTCTCTATCTCCGATACTTCTAGTTCCCTTCCTCACTCCTCACATGGTATGGTCACTTGATCCCGTACTGGTACACTTCGACCCAAGACATTTCCAGATTACAAAACCTTCTACTCGACCCGACACCCACTAAAAGCCTTATCTAGTGTTGTAATTTCTGTTGAACCTTCTTGTTATAGTCAAGCTGTGATATCACCTGAATGGAGGGCTACAATGGGCCTTGAGTTTGATGCACTATTGGCTAATGGGACTTGGTCCCTTTGCCCACGACTAGCAAATCACAATGTTGTACGCAATAACTGGGTCTATAAGATCAAATGAAAACATGATGGTTCTCTTGAGCGTTTCAAAGCTAGATTGGTGCCTAAGGGGTTTGATCATAAAAGTGGGGTTGATTTCTTTGAAACATTTAGGGCTGTAATCAAACCTGCAACAATTCGTGTAGTCTTGGCATTGGTTGTTCATTTCAATTGGAATATTCGACAACTTGATGTGTCGAATGCATTCCTACACAGTTATTTGGTTGAAGATATATATATGGAACAACCACGAGGTTTTGTTGATTCTACTCATCCCAATCATGTTTCCAAGTTACACAAAGCTATTTATGGTCTTAAGCAGGCACCTAGGGCCTGGTTTACTCGTTTATCTCAAGCTTTGTTTGATCTTGGATTTCACTCTTCAGATGTTGATACTTCTCTATTTATTTACTTTCAATCTGATGTTACAATATATATTTTAGTCTATGTAGAAGACATTTTGATCACAGGAACTGACAACTCTGTTATTCTCCATCATCAAGCAGTTACAATTGGTATTTGCAATGAAAGATCTTGGCAACCTTGGGTATTTCCTTGGTATGCAGGCTCACCATGATGATCAAGGTCTACATATTCGCCAATCTAAGTACATCATTGATTTGTTACACAAATCATCTATGGTTGGGGCTAAATCATACTCTGCACCTTCTATTTCTGGTTCCAAAGTATCAACTACAGCAGGTGATCCCTTATCTGAATCAGACACTGCAACATATCGTCAAGTTGTGGGAGCTTTGCAGTATTGTACTATTACAAGGCCAGATATTGCGTATTCGGTTAACCAACTTTGTCAATTTATGCATTCCCCAACATCTTTGCTTTGGATTCCTGCAAAGAGAGTGTTGAGATATCTCAAAGGTAGTGTTGATCATGGCCTATTCTATCGTAGAGGTTCTCTTAACTTAGAAGCCTTTTGTGATTCTGATTGGGCTGGGGATCCGGATAGTAGACGATCCACCACGGGTTTTGGTATTTTTCTTAGGGTGTCTTGTCTCGTGGTGTGCCAAGAAACAATCCATTGTTACTCGTTCCAGCATAGAAGTGGAATATCAAGCTATGGCATTTACTACAACTGAGGTTTATTGGATTCAAATGTTACTTAAAGATCTACGTCTTCCATTGACACTTCCACCTATACTATGGTGTGATAATATTGGTACCCTTGCTCTTACATTCAACCTGGTTTATCATGCTAGCACCAAACACATCGAGGTGGACTACCATTTTGTTAGGGAAAAAGTTGTCAATAAAGATATTATTGCTAAATTTATTTCTACTCATGATTAGTTGGCTGATATTTTCACTAAGGGTCTCACATCAGCTCGGTTTTCATTGCTACGTGACAAGCTTCAGGTGGTTGAACCCGCTCTTAGCTTGAGGGGGGCTGTTAGAGATAAACCTTATATTCAAGAATTTGAATCATCAACCAAGTCACCAGCTCATCCACAGTTACCAGATCAGCCACAACATTCAAATTCAAACCTTAGATAACATTATCTTATCTTGTTATCATGTATTTAATTTTTGTATTGTAACCATCAAATAAGATTTTACGTTAAGCTGTACAGCTTTATATATTGAGTAATATACTTCACAGTTTTGGTATTCAAGCCAAAACCTTTATTAAAATATTTTCATACTATAGGTAAGCCAAACCTTTTTTAAGGGAGCTCCTCCATGTACGGCCGCCTCATACGGCCTTATCTCTTGATGGTGCATCCATTGCAAAGATAGGACTTTTCAAAATTCCCATAAATTCATTAAGAACAAGACCCAAAAAATAAAAGTTCAAAAGTTTATATTCAACATTGTGTCCCTTTTTTTTTGACATAAATTTCATTTAAATTAAGTTGTAAGAAAATTCTTTCAATTTAGTCTCTAAAAATGTTGTGTAATGTGCTTCGACTCACATGCTTTTTTAATAAACATTAATTAAAAAATAATAATTTTTACATGCATGCATGCACAAGCGACACTTAACAATTTTAAAAACTTGTCGATTAAAGAAATTCCTACAACTCAGTTGATAATAAATAAATGAATCAACCATTGCATTTGTGTAGGATTCACATGAATTCATATATCTAATGATTGATTTATTAAATTTATAAGATAAAATGAGAAAAAGATAGAAAAAAATATTGACATGAATCATTCCTCAAATTTATATCTTTCCCCTACCACTCTTTGTGATTGGCTTATCCAAGCAAATTTTGGAGCAAACATCATGACGCATACAGACTTTGTACATAGAAAGATTATTTGAAATTACTATTCCTAGCTAGCATTTAGAGGGCTAATCAAAGACAACGAACATATCACTATTAAAGCATTGAGTATTCACTAAATTTATAATTGTTTATCAACTTTGGTGTACGTTTCAACATCATACCATGCATGCATCATCAATAGGAGATGTTTTATTAATTATTAGTATGAGATGTTTAAGATATAATTCCTTCTATTATTATATTCAAATTAAAATGATAATCAAAGAAAAGAAAAAGACTAATTCTTGATAGGGAGGCGACAGGAATTGTCTTATTATTGACTATTGAGACTCTCCTTCCCAGCACCAACCATGCATGATAATCAAACAATCTAATTCCTTCTCAAAAATCCCCATAAACGAAAAGTACTCAAACTCCCAACCACCATTAATTTTTTGTTAACCGTCAAACAGTTGAGTACTATTTCGATGATGAAGTTGATCCCATTTCGCTGTACACATTAGGTAGACAATTTCAAAGACGATAATTTAATTTCTCTACTAAAGCTTCTTAGAACAGGGGCGCGGTCATAGTACTACTGAGTCATTGCAAAAGTATAATATTCATATTCTAGAAAAAATAACAACGGTCAACCGTCACGTTGATATAAGAAAAGAAGACAGATTCAAATCCTCCCCAGTTATTTATTAAATGATTCATAAATATTGGTTGAAACATTTGAGATTAGGTGATTTTTTGGCGATGGGGTTCAAACGTTTCAATTTCTTTGCATTGCTCGCGGGTTTGGGTCTTCTACTTGTGGTTCATGCCCAGGATCAATCAGGTATATATCATCATCATCATCATCATATTAATCTTAATCTTTCAATATATAACTTTTGTTTTCATTATTGTTCTTTCTTATCTGTCGTCCCAGGCTTCATAAGCATAGCTTGTGGGGCACCAGCGAATTCTAGCTTTAAGGAGGACACAACAGGCATTAATTACATTTCAGACGCCACCTTCATAGATTCAGGTGTGAGTAAGAGCGTATCACCTAATATCAGAGGTTCCTATCAACGATACGTATGGAATCTCAGAAGCTTTCCTCAAGGAAACCGAAACTGTTACACCATAATCGTCAGAAGAGGCACTAAGTAATTGATCCGAGCAAACTTCTTGCATGGGAATTATGATGGAAAAGGTAATCTACCGCAATTCGATCTGTCTGTTGGACCAAATAAGTGGGACACGATCGAAGTGGTGAATTCATTGGATAGTGTCGTCAAGGAGCTCATACATGTCCCATCTCTAAATTATATACATGTCTGTCTAGTAAACACGGGCCTCGGGACACCATTTTTATCAGCAATAGAGTTTAGGCCATTGGAAAATACGACCTATATATGTGACACAATCTGGATCATTGGCACTCTTTTCTCGCTTGGATACTGGGATCAAAAAGCAATCAACGATACAGGTGAGTCATTTTATATGATATCAAGTCATTTGCATTACTAAAAACAATAAAATTATTTTCCGTACTGGTTGTGATGTGTAAATTATTTAGGTATGGGAACGATGTTTATAATCGCTATTGGCAGCCCTATATATATCCAATCTGAGTGGACAGATTTAAACACCTCGCTTACCATTGATGACTCTACAAGTGTATACCAACCACCATCTGTTGTCATGAGTATTGCCGCCACACCGGAAAATGATACCGCTCCCTTAGAGATTTGATGGGAATCAGATGCTGCGACTACAGAATATTATGTGTACATGCACTTTGCTGAAGTTGTAGAGCTCAACGCCAACCAGGCCAGATCATTCAACTGTACCCTCAACGGGAACTACTGGTTTGGACCCGTTGCTCCTAATTAGTTGAAAACAATCACTATGTTTAATTAGCCCATCGGCCCTAAGTGGGAAAGCAAAATATGATTTTTCAATCCTCAAAACTGAAAAGTCAACACTTCCACCCATCATCAACGCGATTGAGGTATACACAGTGAAATATCTCTTGCAATCAGACACATACCAAGGAGATGGTACGTTTGTTTCACACATTACCCATATATATATATATGCTTTTCACTAAATATTTGAATGAATGGATCAATGCATGTGAAATTTTAGTTGATGCCATTGCAAAAATCAAATCAACATATGGAATAAAGAGAATTTGGCAAGGAGATCCATGTGCCCCTAATGGATATGCGTGGGAAGGTCTAACTTGTAGCTATGATGGTGATACTCCTCCTAGAATCACATCCTTGTAAGTCTTCATGTAAGCTTTATGATTTTCCAACTTACTATTTCGACAAATAATTTAAGTTATTGTACAACTTAAATTCCTCAGGAACTTGTCCTCAAGTGGATTGGTTGGAGAGATATCTGCCGACATATCAAATCTCGTAATGTTACAATATTTGTAAGTATATATCCAGTATTTACATGATTAAATAACTCAAAAACATCATGATCATGATGATGGTGAAAGTAAACATTTTCAACCCCAAAAAGTAATAAATATAAGTGATCCTCTCATTTCAGGGATCTATCTAACAATAGCTTAATTGGACTAGTGCCTAATTTCTTGTCTCAATCGATACACTTGAGCGACTTGTAAGTTACTTTTATTTTAAGACTGATGCTACAAATTTCATGTTTAGAGAAGTGGGAAACAAAACTATTCATTCAGCCTTTGCATGCAGAAACTTGGAACGAAACCAATTGTCTGGTTCAATTCCAGTTGAACTAATTGCAAGATCAGATAATGGTTTATTATCATTAAGGTATGATTTTTTTTTCAAAGACGTCCATATATAAACCCATTACTATTATATTGTCTGGTTTAATTATTAATATTATAATTATAATGTTTCTTCAACGTTTCAATTTTTGTAATTTTCCACCACTCCCTCCCAATCTAACATTAAAGTTACAACATCCCCTACTCCCCTTGATGCCAAAAATAAATAAATAAATACCTTTAAGATTAAAAAATAAATAAATAAGATCAGAAAAAACGAGAAAATGCCAAATTCCAAGAAAGAAATTTTTTTTAAAAAAAAAAAATCAGAAAAAAAAATCTGATTTTTTTATTTTTCATTTTCTTATGAATTGTCTTTTCCTTTGTTTTTGGTTTTTTTTTTTTTGAATTTTTTTTTGAATTTTTTGCTATCTTCATAATATATATATGTGTGTATTTTTCCTGAATTGTCATTTTGGGTGCGAAAGGAGGCCGAGATGCCACAAAAATTGAAACATTTGGGAGAACATTACAAATAGAGTTGTAATTAGAGGAGATAAATGTAGTTTTCCAGATAAGTGTGTGTATTTTTCCTGAATTGTCATTTTGGGTGCGAAAGGACGCCGAGATACCACAAAAATTAAAACATTTGGGAGAACATTACAAATAGAGTTGTAATTAGAGGAGATAAATGTAGTGTTCCAGATAAATTTTCTTAAGTCCAATTTCATAAAATAAAAAACTTCTTTACACGCAAAAAAAGCTAAAGCATGGGTTACAATATCTACAAATGATACATCAAAAAATGATTTTCACTTTTAGTTGCATGCCTTTCTTTAACGTCGATCAATACTATCATTTCTAGTGCGGGTGACAATCCAAATCTATGTCGATCTGGTTCGTGTAAAAAGGAGAACAATATGGTTGTTCCAATAGTAGCATCACTTGGTGCAGTGTTGATCCTCTCATTGATTGTTGCTACCATCTTGTTGGGACTTAGAAGGAGAAAACAACAAGATAAGACTAAAGGTGACATTTTAATCATAATATTCATTTTGACATTACCAAAGGAAAAATTGTCCTTAGATATGACCTTATCATGCTCATGATGATCTTTGCAGTTGCGATGGTAGATACCGAATCCAACATTCAAAATGTATCATTGGAGTCAATATAACAACAATTTACATATTTTGAGCTCCTAAAAATTACGAATAACTTTGAGAGGATTCTTGGTAATGGTGGATTTGGAACAGTTTACCGTGGCAACATAGATGACATTCAAGTAGCAGTGAAGATGCTTTCTCCATCATCAGTTCAAGGCTTTCAACAATTTCAATTAGAGGTGTGTAATTGTAACTTGTAAAAAATATTTACATTCATTTATACGTATTGTCAGATGGGTATATTAAAGTTAAGGTGCTAAATTGTAATTACAGGTTAAACTTCTTATGAGGGTTCATCATAGAAACTTAACTACTCTTGTTGGGTATTACTATGAAGGAACTAACTTGGGGCTCATTTATGAGTACATGGCCAACGGAGACTTAGAAGCACATCTTTCAGGTTTGGGCGTAATTGAAATATTAAGCAAAAAGTCCTTTAGATCAAATACTACGTGATCACTTTAATTTAATTTAAATAACAAAACAGATGAGATCAAGTTTATGCATTTTCCTAACAAATGCAGGTGAGAAGGCAAACATCTTAAATTGGGAAGATAGAATCCGAATAGCGATGGATGCAGCACAAGGTTAGCAATGAGTTGACTTTCACAATTCTTTCTTTATAACATTCTCTCTCTCTCTTTTTTTTTTTTTTTCTTTTTTTTTTTCTATCAATGATGTGGTTATGACCTTTTAGGATTGGAGTATCTACATCATGGTTGCAGACCACCTATAACTCACAGAGATGTGAAGTCTACAAACATCTTGTTAAATGAAAATTTTCATGCCAAACTAGTTGATTTTAGACTATCCAAAATTTTTCCTACCGATAGTGGCACTCATGTGTCAACCATTGTTTCTGCCACCCCTGGGTATTTGGCCCCCGAGTGAGTATTTTTGCTATTATTTTGTTTACTTGCAATCATCTTCAAAAACTCATTTTCTTTGCCAATAAAAGATTGACATTTATAGTCCACAAAGATGTGACCCATGATAAAATGAAAATGAAATACAAATGATCTAGCAATAATAAAGACGAAATGTATTGGATTTTGGCCATTCGTGACATGTTTATTTTGATCTATGAGAAGATTAAAAATCTTAAGATATTTGAAATTAATGGAGTTACAAACTTTTTTAAGAATAACTTTTCTACAAATATGAAATATTTAACATTCTTTGACTTGTAGGTACTACATATCGAACTGGCTAACTGAGAAAAGTGATGTTTATAGTTTTGGAGTTGTTCTTTTAGAGATAATCACAAGTCGGCCTGCAATAGAAAAATCTAATGAAATGACTCACATAAGTCAATGGGTGAGCTTAATGCTAGCTAAAGGAGATATAAAAACTATTGTTGATACAAGGTTGCGAGGAAATTTCAACATAAACTCCGCATGGAAAGCTGTCGAAATAGCAATGGCTTGTGTATCTATAACTTCTACTAAAAGGCCAACTATGAGTCAGGTGCTGGTCGAACTAAAGGAGTCTTTGGCAACTGAATTAGCTCACACGAAGGACGGCCATGAGCGCGAAACAACAGATTCAATTGAAATGATCGACATGACTCTAACTACTGAACTCATTCCTTTAGCATGATAAAACATTGTCAAAAATTGAAATCGTGCATGTCGAATCTTCAACCCATTTTACTTTTTTTAAAAAAAAAATTTTGTCAGTGCATATTGTACTTCAAATGAATCATCCATGATGGTTCTAATGTAATATTTCGTTTGTAATATGTACTAAATTTATCTTCATTGTTAAAACATCTTTTCGAAAAAGAAAAAGAAAAAAAGAAAGAATAAGTTATACTTTCCTCTTACTACCACTCATATATTACTTCGATCCTTAAATTTTATTTCATTGCAACTCGAAATTATTTTAAAATTTAGATGTCGATTTGCTGGCTTCGTCCAAATTAGGTGTTTAACTTGATGGCAAAACATATCAAATAACTAAATTTACTTTGACAAATTTACTATGAAGGACATGTAATTGCGGCAAAGAGACTCACATAGGGGTGTCAATGCGGCAGTTAGAAACTGTCCACTAACCGCTAACTGCTATATCCGCTAACCGTTAACCGTTTAACTGCATTAACCGCTAACCGCTATAACCGCCTAGCGGTTAGTGATTAGAGGTTATTGGGTTTACTAGCCGTAACTGCTAACCGCCAACCGTTTTTTTATATAATATATTTTTATAATTATAATTATAATAATATTTATACATATAACATAATCACTTGATCATTAAATCACAATTTTTTTTTTAGATAATTAAATCGCAATTTGAGTATTAATATATTATCACTATAATTTATAAGATTATATCACATGATCAATTGATCATTAAATCATTTGATTACATAATAACAAATTATACATATATAATATGACATAACACATAAGTATATCAATTCATATTAATACAACAATTAAGTATCTAGAGACTTAGTTACAATGTATGTTATAAACTTATAAGTCTATATATATATATTATAAATTATAATTATACATATATGCATATGAATAATATAAATGTATAAGATCAACAATTAATCATATGATTCAATGACAATTCAAATATTTTATTCAAGTTAATCATATTATTAATGTACAATGATAATGTGATTCGTATAATATCAAATTAAGTAATTGGCATTAGACTCAATAATGTGTTACTTATAACCACAATTGAAGTATTAATGTATTATCATTCTAATTTATATGATTATATAATAACAAATTATACATATATAATATGACATAAGTCATAGGTATACCAATTCATACTAATACAACACTTAAGTACCTAGAAACTTAGTTCCAATGTATGTTATAAACTTATAAGTCTATATATGTTATAAATTATAATTACACATATATGCATATTAGTAGTATAAATGTATAATATCAATACTTAATCATTTGATTCAATGCCAATTTAAATACTTTATTCAAGTTAAATATATTAATGTACAATTATAATGTGATTCGTATAATATCAAATTATGTAATTGACATTAGATTAAACAATGTATTTCTTATAAACACAATTGAAGTATTAATGTATTGTCATTCTACTTTTAGTAATATTATCCTTATAATTGATATGATTATATCACATGATGAATTGATCATTAAATCATATGATTATATAATAATAAATAATACATATAATCATATATATCATATGTTTTATTTGAACTTCTTTTATATGTTGTATTTAACTTTTTTTATATGTTGTGTTGATTCTTTTTTTTTAATATTTTTTTTTCGGAGGGTCTTGCGTGTAACTAAAACTCGTATAAAAAATTTAAATTCATTTATATATATGGTTCAGATGTGTATATTAAAATTAATGTGCTAAATTGTAATTACATGTTAAACTTCTTATGAGGGCTCATCATAGAAACTTAACTACTCTTGTTGGGTATTGCTATGAAGGAACTAACTTGGGGCTCATTTATGACTACATGGCCAACGGAGACTTAGAAGCACATCTTTCAGGTTTCGGCGTAATTGAAATATTAAGCAAAAAGTCCTTTAGATCAAGTATTATGTGATCACCTTAATTTAATTGAATAACTAAAAAGATCGGATCAAGTTTACGCATTTCCTAACGAATGCAGGTGAGAAGGCAAACATCTTAAATTGGAAAGATAGAATCCAAATAGCGATAGATGTAGCACAAGGTTAGCTATGAGTTAACTTGCACGATTCTTTCTTTATAGCATTCTCTCTCTCTCTTTTTTTTTTAATCAATGATGTGGTTATAAATTTGTAGGATTGGAGTATCTGCACCATGGTCGCAGACCACCTATAAGTCACAGAGATGTGAAGCCTACAAACATCTTGTTAAATGGCAATTTTCATGCTAAACTAGCTGATTTTGGACTATCCAAAATTTTTCCCACCGATGGTGGCAGCCATGTGTCAACCGTTGTTGCTAGCTCCCCTTGGTATTTGGACCCCGAGTGAGTATTTTTATTATTATTTTGTTTACTTGCAATTATCTTCAAAACTCATTGTCTTTGCCAATACAATATTGACATTTATAGTCCACAAATATGTGACCCATGATAAAATGAAAATGAAATACAAATGATCTAGCAATAATAAAGACGAAATGTATGGATTTTGGCCATACGTGACATGTTTATTTTGATCTATAAGACAATTAAAAATGTTAAGATATTTGAAATGAATGGAATTACAAACTTTTTCAAGAATGCCTTTTCTACAAATATGAAATATTTAACATTCTTTGACGTATAGGTACTACATATCAAACTAGCTAACTGAGAAAAGTGATGTTTATAGTTTTGGATAGTTTCGAAATCGTTCTTTTAGAGATAATCACAAGTCGGCCTGCAATAGAAAAATCTAAGAAAGGACTCACATAAGTCAATGGGTGAGCTTAATGCTAGCTAGCTAAAGGGGATATAAAAAGTATTGTTGATACAAGGTTGCGAGAAAATTTTAACATCAACTCTGTGTGGAAAGCTGTCGAAATAACGATTGCCTGTGTATCTACAACTTTTGCTAAAAGGCCAACTATGAGTTAGGTGGTGGTCGAACTAAAGGAGTCTTTGGCAACTGAATTAGCTCACACGAAGGACAGCCATGAGTGCGAAAAAACAGATTCAATTGAAATGATCGACATGAATCTAACTACTGAACTCATTCCTTTAGCACGATAAAACATTGTCAAAAATTGAAATCGTGCATGTCGGATCTTCAACCCATTTTACTTTTTTAAAAAAAAAAAAAAAAAATTGTCAGTGCATATTGTACTTCAAATGAATCATCCATGATGGTTCTAATGTACTATTTCTTTTGTAATATGTACTAAATTTATCTTCATTGTTAAAACATCTTTTCCAAAAAGAAAAAGAATAAAAGAAAGCATAAGTTATACTTTCCTCTTACTACCACTCATATATTACTCAAATCCTTAAATTTTAATTCATTGCAACTCGAAACTTATTTTAAAACTTAGATGTCGATTTGCTGGCTTTGTCCAAATTAGGTGTTTAACTTGATGGCAAAACATATCAAATAACTAAATTTACTTTGACAAATTTACTATGAAGGATATGTAATTGCGGCAAAGAGTCTCACAAAGTTCGGTACACTTGAGCCGACAAAACGGGGGGGGGGCATTAGCTTCCTTTTTATGCTGCTAGTTTTTGCAAAGAACTAGCTAGGATTGCATAATATCATTTAGGGGGGAGTCGCAATGAAAGTTGTGAAGCATGTAGTGACATCCAAGGAAAGGAATTCGAGTCGGTTTAGTGACCTAGCTAGTGGAGGATACGCGTAGGAGGGTCTTGCAATCACTCTCAATTTGGAATCGTCGTTATGTGTGTCGAGTTGCTAATAATGCGGCACATGTTTTGGCAAAGGTGACAACAAAATAAGTCATAGATAGGATATTGATGGAGGAAACTCCATATTGTATATGTGACGTTATTTTGATGGAATAAGATCCTCTCCATTTCAAATAAAATAGATCGAGACGAGCCATTTAGGCAAAATTGTGGGATCAAATTGTCTAACCTTTTAAAGTTGAGGACAATTTTGTCATAATTTTATCACCCTTTTGCCTAAATGGGTACTCTCCATTTCTGATGGAGCAGTCTACCCCCTCTTTTGATTGATATATATATATATATATATACACTACAAAAATTATGTTGATTAGTAACGTGTTAACTATTCATTACTTTTTGGCACGTTACAAATTAGTAACGTGTCAAAG
>NC_081547.1:8580544-8582613 GCF_901000735.1 Corylus avellana | reverse complement strand
ATATGTTGCCGCTGTTAAGGCCTATTGTTTATTATTTTTTTAGCTCAGGTCCATTAGCGGCAACTTCGAAAGTTGCCGCTATTGACCCATAAATAGCGGCAACTTTTGGAAGTCGCCGCTGTTAAGCTCATAATAGCGGCAATTGGCCGATGCCGCTAATTGTGTTTAAAAACGTTGCCGCTATTGTATACCTAATAGCGGCAACATTAGGATGTCGCCGCTAATGAGTAGTAAATAGCGGCAACAATTGTTGCCGCTATTGATGTTGTTGCTGAATATCAAATATAATGGTATTTAGCGTCCGCTAGTAGCGGCGACTTTGAAGTCGCCGCTAATGAGAGGCGATTAGCGGCAACTTTTAAAAGTTGCCGCTAATGACCCCTCATTAGCGGCAACTTTTGGGTCGCCGCTAATAATTTGGTTGCTAATGACCAAATTTTATACACAATAATTTTAGAAATTGAATTGAAAGAATTTTCCTATAACTTAATTTATAAGAAATTTATGTCAAAAAAAAAAGAGCATGGACACAATGTGGAATATAAACTTTCGAACTTTTCTTTTTTAGTTCTTGTTCTTGATGAATTTGTGGGGAGTTTGAAAATTACCATCTTCACAATGGATCCATCTAGGGATTTCAATTTAACTCGCAAACCTGATACAAACACGACACTTAGTTTTAGGGTTATGGTTTAAGTTAAACGAGTTCAGATCATAAATGGGTCATTAATTAATAAACGTGTCGTGTTCAGATTTGACATAAACAAGTTAAAAGAGTTTGCAAGTTGACACTTTTATACAATTTATTTATTTTTTTTCAAATTTTATTTTTATTTTTAAAACAAATTTTAAGTTTAACTTAATTTAAGGTTGACAATTTAACCTGCAAATTCGACATGAACAAGACACGCAGTTTTAGAGTTTAGGTTAAACGGGTTCTTTGCATAAATAGATCACCAATTTATAACTTGTTCAATAAATGTATCGTGTTCGAATTAGCAAATTAATTGATTTGACACGAACTCAACACATGAACACGTTTTGCCAGCCCTACATCCTCCCATGAGGAGATAAGGCCCTATGAGGCAGCGGGTACGTGCATGGGGAGGTCCCTTAAAAAAACCAATATTGAAAAGTTGTTCTGACAGTTGTGGATGTGGTTAAAATTTATAAAAATCATTATTGAAATAATTATATGTAATAACTTTTTCTGATTTTAATTTTTCTTAATCGAAAAAGTGAAAAGAAAACAGAGAAGAAGAAAAGACAAATATATAAGTGAAAAAAAAAAATATTGATCTAATTTCTCACTTTTTTATATATATATATATATATATATATATATAATTGGTGCTGAATCTTATCCATCAAGAACTCTTTTGAAATCAAAACATTTAAAATAAAAATAAAAAATAAAAAAAAACCTTTCCAAATCACTTACCAAGGAGGTAAGCAATAACCTTTTTTTTTTTTTTTTGGAAAAGATGGATTAACAATGATGATAATTTAGCACATATTACAAAGAAATGGTCCATTTGAACCATCATTGATGATTCATTTGAAGTATAGTATACACAAACAAAAACTTACAGAAAGTAAAAAAAGTTCAAGATCCGACATGCTGATTTCCATTTTCAACAATGTTTTTCTGTGCTAAAAGATTGAGTTCAGAAGTCAGATTTATGTCGATCATTTAATATAATATGTTCACTGCTCCTCATGGTCCTCCTTTGTGCGACCTAATTCTTTTGCCAAACACTCCTCACTACAAAAAAATAATAATTTTTTTTTTATTGGAGTTTTTTGACATGTCAGGGTGCCTGACACGTTTCTTTTCTGACGTGTATTGAATGTCAGCTACATAGGAGTCAGTAATTTTTTTTTCCTGATGTGTTACTGTTTAGCACGTCAGAATTTTCTGACGTGTCAATTTTAAATTTTTTCGTTTCTCTGCACAGCACCTCTCTTCTTTTCTCAATTTTCTTTTTCTCTCTCTTCTTTTCTCCGGCCAGCTCTCCCTTTTCTCCATTTTCTCACTCTCTCTCTTCTTTTCGATCTCCATTTTCAAA
>NC_081547.1:8574206-8580444 GCF_901000735.1 Corylus avellana | reverse complement strand
TTAAGGTGTTAAATTGAAATTACAGGTTAAACTTCTTATGAGGGTTCATCATAGAAACTTAACTACTCTTGTTGGGTATTGCTATGAAGAAACTAACTTGGGGCTCATATATGAGTACATGGCCAATAGAGACTTAGAAGCACATCTTTCAGGTTTGGGTGTAATTGAAAAATCAAGCAAAAAGTCCTTCAGATCAAGTACTATGTGATCAACTTAATTTAATTTGAATAATAAAACAGTTGAGATCAAGTTTACGCATTTTCTTAATGAATGCAGGTGAGAAGGCAAACATCTTAAATTGGGAAGAGAATCTAAATAGTGATGGATGCAGCACAAGGTTAGCAATGAGTTGACTTGCACAATTCTTTCTTTATAACATTCTCTCCCTTTATTCTTTTTTTCTTTTTCCTTTTTTTTTCTTTATCAATGATGTGGTTATGAATTTGTAGGATTGGAGTATGTGCACCATGGTTGCAGACCACCTATAAGTCACAGAGATGTGAAGTCTACAAACATCTTGTTAAATGAAAATTTCCATCCCAAACTAGCTGATTTTGGGTTATCCAAAATTTTTTCCCACCAATGGTGGCACTCATGTGTCAACTATTGTTGCTGGCACCCCTGGGTATTTGGACTCCGAGTGAGTATTTTGTTATTATTTTGTTTACTTGCTATCATCTTCAAAACTCATTTTCTTTGCCAATAAAAGATTGACATTTATAGTCCACAAAGATGTGACCCATGATAAAATGAAACTGAAATACAAATGATCGAGCAATAATAAAGACGAAATGTATTGGATTTTGGCCATACATGACATGTTTATTTTGATCTATGAGAAAATTAAAAATCTTAAGATATTTGAAATCAATGGAGTTACAAACTCTCTTAGGAATAACATTTCTACAAATATGAAATATTTAACTTTCTTTGACTTGCAAGTACTACATATCAAATTGGCTAACTGAGAAAAGTGATGTTTATAATTTTGGAGTTGTTCTTTTAGAGATAATCACAAGTCGGCCTGCAATAGAATTATCTAATGAAAGGACTCACATAAGTCAATGGGTGAGCTTAATGCTAGGTAAAGGGGATATAAAAACTATTGTTGATACAAGGTTGTGAGGAAATTTCAACATCAACTCTACGTGGAAAGCTGTCAAAATTGCAATGGCTTGTGTGTCTACATCTTCAGCTAAAAGGCCAACCATGAGTCAGGTTGTGGCCGAACTAAAGGAGTCTTTGGCAACTGAATTGGCTCACACGAAGGATAGCCATGAGCGCGAAACAACAGATTCAATTGAAATGATCAACATGAATCTAACTACTGAACTCATTCCTTTAGCACGATAAAATATTGTAAAAAATTGAAATCGTGCATGTCGGATCTTCAACCCTTTTTACTTTTTTTTTTTTTAAAAAAAAAAAAAAGAAAAAAATTTTTGTGAGTGCGTATTGTACTTCAAATGAATCATCCATGATGGTTCTAATGGACTATTTCTTTTGTAATATGTACTAAATTTATCTTCATTGTTAAAACATCTTTTCCAAAAAAACAAAAAAGAATAAGTTATACTTTCCTCTCACTACCACTCATATATTACTCAGCTCCTTAAATTTTAATTCATTGCAACTCAAAACTTATTTTAAAATTTAGATTTCGATTTGCTGCCTTCGACCAAATTAGGTGTTTAATTTAATGGCAAAACATATCAAATAACTAAATTTACTTTGACAAATTTACTATGAAGGATATGTAATTGCGGCAAAGAGTCTCACAAAGTTTGGTATACTTGAGCCGACCACAGGGAAGGCATTAGCTTCCTTTTTATGCTGCTAGTTTTTGCAAAGAACTAGGATTGCATAATTTCATTTAGGGGGAAGACACGATGAAAATGGGGAAGCATGCAGTACGTGACATCCATGGAAAGGAATTCGAGTCGGTTTAATGACCTAGCTAGTGGAGGATACGCGGAGGATCCAGTCGCTCTCAATTTGGAATCATCGTAATGTGAGTTGAGTAGCTAAAAATGCGGCACATGTTTTGGCAAAGGTGAAACAAAACAAGTCATAGATAGGATATTGATGGAGGAAACTCCGTATTGTATATGTGACGTTATTTTGCTCCCTTTTTTGATTGATATATATAACAAGTACAATTTTTCTCAAAAAAAAAAAAAAAACATTAATTATTATTTTTTTATTCAAATAAGGGAAGAAAGGAAAGTAGTGAAATCAAAAGGAAAATGATAAAGACACAACTTAAACTAAACTTTTCTCTTAGGTTAAAAAAAAAAAAAAAATACTATCTGTGGAGGAGAGAGAGAGAGCCTTAAACTAGAGAGAGAGACAGAGAAATTTGGTCTAGAAGTTCTGTCAAAGTTGAGTTTAAGTTACGGCTGTATCACACCTCGAATCAAAATGGTTATTACTAAAAATACAAGTTTAATGATATTTTTTTTCTTCTTTCTCCTTTAGCAAGTATTGTTTTGTTTTAGGAAAATGAGGCACGCCTTTGACTTTTTTTTTTTCTTTTTTTTTGAATTGGAAGACAATGACTAATGTATTAGTTAAAGTATCTTTTTCCCCCTTTGGTAAATATTGTTTTGTTCTAGGAATAAGGGTATTATAGGAATATAATAAAACAAATTCTATAAACAATAAAAATGTTTTTTTTTTACCTTTATATATATATACTTTAAAAAAATAGTTTATTTTAGTTTTTTAAGAAAGTAATAGTATTATAGGAATATCGAATATAATCAAAAATGTTCCATTTTTGGCAGGCATTGGTAGTTTGATGTATCACTTTAGCACACTTTAAACTTCACGGTTTTTTTTTTTTTTTTAAAAAAAATGACTGTTAGTTGAGGCGGCTTTTTAATATTTTTTGCCTATATTCAAATAAAAATCATAATTAAATGCAAATTTTGAAATTAAAGAGTAATACTCTAATACTATATATCACATGACTATTTTTTTTGGTGTCTCATACCACACTAGCCCCACACCGGCTAGCTCAAGGGTATGACCTGCAAGAAGAAAGAACGATTAAAGTGGTTCACTAGCGCTTGCCTATGAAGCCCTCCGACACTCAAGTTAGCAAACTGCTCCAGCTCTTTGATTAATGAGAAGCATATCACTATTTTTTCAAAAACAAAAAAAAAAAGGGAAGGTGTTCCCACAATACTACATGTGATCTCCAAACACACCAATATTTTTTACTACAGTAAACGTATCATTCTTAAATTCATCAAAGTGACATTTCTATTCACATGATCTTCTTGCATATGGTGGACAACAGTCCCCAACATTTAAAAAATCCCTACAAAAAATTATTTTTATGAGGTAGTTCCTCAAAAATTATTTCCCTCCCCCCTTTTTTCATTTTCTTTATTCCAGTTTTGCACCCTCACCCACACACTTTAACATTCCCAGTTCTGCCTTGGCCAGTTGACATATGACAAATCTAAAAATGTTCTAAGAGAGTATGATAGCAACAAAAACTAATAATTCAAGACTAAATATGAAACTCAGGAAGAGAGAAAATAACAAATAAAGAACATACATACCCTAATATTTGATTTGAGTACAAGGCTCAAATCACTAGTCTGTAACTTCTCTTCAACTTATGATCTCTCTTGCTCATAGCTCCTCCAATTTTATAAAAGTATAAGAAATATTGTAGTGTTATAGGTAATTACTAGACTGTGTTTAGCTTAATTGGTGGGTTAACAAGATTTTTCTATTCATTTGGATTCGCTGGAAGAAAGATTTTGGGATTTTGGGTTCTGACCGAATGTTCGTTTACTAGATTTGACCCATTGGATAATGACCGAACGTACGCCCGGCAATCCTACAACCACTGTGCAAGTAGTACACCGAATGTCTGACCCAGGACCACCCAACGTTCGATGACTTGCAGACTGTGATAGCAACGCCCTCAGCTTTTTCAACCCTATAAATACCCCTCACATGCCATTCTAAGCTTCATTATGCCCTTTAAGCCCTACAGAAACCTTGCTTGAGTGTTTTGGGAGTTATGGGAAGAAGGAAGGTTTGTTGGAGATCATTTTTTAAGAGAGGAAACCTTTGATGTGGCCTTAGGACTTACTTAAAAGTGGTTAGAAGGGTTTTCTGCCCAGCAGAGAAGATTCGCTCTCTTCTGGCCAAAAACATTTGATGGTCAATCAGGAACTCTATTTTGGACATTTTTAGGAATATGACTCGTTTTAGCTCAAATTTATGATTGATGATAGGTCTTTTCACAGATTTGGAGTATGTGAAACACCTGGGGGAATATTTGGAGGAGCCTTACGACATAAGTGAGTACAAACTCACATGAATACTTGTTACTTTTTTCGCATTGTATAATTATTTTATTGGTACCAAATATGCATCTTTACAACTCTCATGAAATATATTTTAATCTACTATAATCTCTATTTTGTGAAAAAGTGTGTTGCTTAAGCAAGATAATGAACACAATGAGATTTATAAGAGCATGCATGTAAAAGATAGATAAAACTAATTGTATCGTATGACGTGGTATATTGGTACGTGTGGGTAACAGCTATGAGCTTACTATACTTGATAACACTATGGTCAAATGTGTGTTTTATATGAGTCTTGAATCCAATAATTGTTTCATGACCGGCGCAATTATGTTTGATTGGTAGTGTGGACGGTATCTATATTGTATTCATAACAAACTGTCACCTCATAATGTAGCATGTGGTTTAACAACTGTTGTCTTTCTCGAAACCTTTTGTATTCTTAAAATTTGAATCTTTCTATCTTACTAGAATAAAAAATCTGAGTATGTTCTGGTTCAATTGTTTCATGCAAAATGCAATCAAATTACAGAGGATTTATGAGCTCCTTAATTTGTATCATGGAGAAATATTAGGAGGCAAATAATTTCATAAGAGAAGTGACTCAATAACGTAGCTTAGGAGCATTTCATTTTATAATTTTGGCAACTTTCTCATATCGACAGTGATTTAGGTTCCTTTGTAACAAAAAGCTTGAGACGATATTTTTGTTTTTCGATGTAGATGGCTACCAAATTATATTGAGTTGGGAAAACAGACTCCGCATGGCAATGGTCGCATCACAAGGTTCGCAAGCAAATTCCTGGTGTAGACTTCTTTTACTTTTTATCCTTATTGTTCTTTTTTTTTTTCCCTAAAGGAATTTGTGGATTTCAAAATGTAAGACTGAAGTATCTACACAATGGTTGTAAGCCACCCATGCATAATCCACGGAGATGTGAAGTCTACGAATATTTTGTTAATGATAACTTCCATGCTCAGCTAGCTGACTTTGGTCTATCCAAAATATTCCCCACTGATGATGGCACTCATCTATCCACAAGTATTGCAGGCACTCCTGGGTACCTTGATCTGGAGTGAGTACATATACTACAAGCTTTGTACCTATCATCTTCTATATTTGAATGTTTTTTTTTTTCTTCAATTAATTGATAGCTGAAGCATACTTAATGTAGTTAAGCAAGGATATTTAAGTATAAAAGTTCTAAACATACATGTTTAAAACAATTTTGACAACTACTTCCTATCAAATAGGTTAACCGAGAAAAGTGATGTTTATGGTTCTGGAGTTGAGCTCCTAGAGATAATCACCAGTTGACCTATCATAATGGGAACCAATGAGAGAATTCACATAAGTCAATGGGTGAGTTTCATGCTTACTAAAGTGGATATAAAAAGTATTGTTGATACAAGGTGGCATGGAAATTTTAACATCAACTCTGATGCTTGAAAAGTTTTCGAAATAGCTATATGGCTTGTGTATCTCCAATTTCTACTAGTGGCGGAGCTAAAGGCATTACTAAAAAACTATCATTTTCTGACGTGGCAAACAGTACATGATTTTTGCCACATCACCATATTTTGACATAGCAAAAAATAGCACGTCAGAAAATCATGTACTGTTTCAACACGTGCTATTTTCTGACGTGCTAAATACTGACATGTCACAAAAAAATGGGTGGGATTTTGAACTTTTTCCCTAGCCTCTTCTTATTTCCCCTCAACTTTTTTCCTCTTCTTATTCTTTCCCTCTTCATTTATTTCCCTACACTCTCTCTCTCTCCTCTCTCAATCTCCCTTCTTTGCACGGCAGCTCCCTCTAGAGGAAGAAGAAAAAGAAAAGGTGAAGAGAAAAAATTGAAAAGCAGCAGATCGAAAAAAGCAGAAGAAGAAGAAGAAGAAGA
>NC_081547.1:8556511-8574106 GCF_901000735.1 Corylus avellana | reverse complement strand
ATGAAACGCTAACCCATGCTTAAACGAAGATTAAAATCTAAAATAACAACATAAGCCAAAAACTAGCAACCAAACTATGGAAAACACTTAACCAACATAACAATTAGGTAAAAAATAAATTAAGTTAAGAAGGTTACCTCTCTAGAACAAGGATATCCAACAAACCTTCCTTCTTCCCACAACTCCCAAAACACTCAATTAGGGTTTCTCTAGGGCTCATAGGGTATAATGAAGCTTAGAATGGCGTGGGAGGGAGTATTTATAGGGTTGAAAAAGCTGAGGGCGCTGCTATGACAGTTTGTAGGTCAACGAACATTCGGTGGTCCTGGGTTGGACATTCGGTGTACTACTTGCACAGTAGTTCTAGGATTGCAGGGCATACATTCGGTCATTACAAGTGAGTCAAATTTAGTCAACAAACGTTTGGTATGGGCCCCCCTCAAATGTTTGGGTGGTCCCCCTGCAAACATTTTGTCATAACCCAAAATCCCAAAATCTTTCTCTCAACGAACCCAAATGAACCGAAAAATCTTGCTAACCCTCCAACGAAGCTAAACACAGCCTAGTAATTACCTAGAACACTACAATATTTCTTATACTTTTATAAAATTAGAGGAGCTACGAGGAAGAGGGATCATAAGTTGAAGAGAAGATACAGACTAGTGATTTGAGCCTTGTAGTCAAATCAAATATTAAGGTCTGTCTGTTCCTTATTTGTTATTTTCTCAGTTTCCTTTTTAATTTTCAATTTTTAGTTTTTGCTACTATTATACTCTCTTAAAACATTTTTAGTTTTGTCATGGGTCAACTGGCCAAGGCAGAACTGGGAATTTTAAAGTGTGTGGGTGGGGCGGCAAAACTGGAATAAAGAAAATGAAAAAAGGGGGGAGGGAAATACTTTTTGAGGAATTACCTCATAAAAATTATTTTTTGTAGGGATTTTTTAAATGTTGGGGGCTGTTGTCCACCATATGGAGGAAGATCATGTGAATAGAAATGTCACTTTGATGCATTTAAGAATGATACCTTTACTGCAGTAAAAAATATTGTTGTATTTGGAGATCACATGTAGTATTGTGAGAACACCTTCTCAAGAAGGAATCAAAGTCCTTTATTTAAAAATGATAGTAAATTTTTCCTTGATTTAGATTTAATGGAATAATTATTCTTAGTCCTTAACCAAGAAATTTTGTAGGAGTTAATTATTAAAATACTTATGTACACGTGAAATGATATTTCAAATGTATGAGAATAATTATGTGATTAACTTGGGTACTAAAGTATAAGATGTAGTGAATTTCAACGTGACTTTGACTACATAATATTTCATGAGGAAGTCAAATGCTCAAAATAAGAATTATTTAAGGGATTAATTGACTAAATTAAAAATATAAACTAGGGTGTAATTACAATTGTTTAGTGGACTCAATTATAATTAATAGTAACTTGTGACAATTACAATGGTTTCTGGTCCTTTTCAGTTTGGTTCTCTTGCAATTATTTCATGGTAAAGTTGAAGTTCTAGTTATTTTTTGCAATATTTTTTATGTGAAGTTTTCTGTGAAGTCATATATACTAATTCTTACAATATTGTTCAATAAACGTAAGAGTTTAATTTTCAGCTATTCTATGATGTATTTTCCTATCAAAGATATTCTTGTTTTATGAAAGTCAAAGTTCCTATTTTGGCTTAAGTTTACTTACCAAGCCGCTGACTTACCCTTTTAGGTGTAGGTTTCTTTTAGATAACTTAGAAGAGGAGGGCCTAGCATCTGACAAAGTATGTAACGCCCACGAAAATAAAATGCATATTTTAATCCTTAAGAAAATAAAATGCACAATTCATAAAATACATGCTAAGGTTACCATAAGATAAAGTACGAAACAACCCGACGAAGATAGGACCAAATGGTTCAAAAATTGGAGGCGTAAATGCAAAGTTAGGTGTTTCTGCAGCAATAAACTCAATCAGCCGAGCTTGAACAGATCTGCTGAGTCTGACTCGATCTTAGCCGATTTCAAACGAATTTACTACGAGTCATGATGTTAACCCCACAAGAAACACACTATATTTTAGAAACCACAAAATATTTCTCAAAAATTTCACCAAACAATTTTCTTAAGTTAACCCCACATGGAATAGTATTTTTTCAAATATATGTTGATAATGGTAAAAGCACTTTTCATCTTATTATCACATTTTCTTTTTAATTTTTTTTTTAAACACTTCTTAAACAACTTTTCCAAAAATATTAAAATATAATTTTTTCATAGCTAAAGAAAATTCAACTAAATTTTTTCAAATGTTTAATTTGGACGAAGGGAGCAAATTGACATCTAAATTTTAAAATAAGGTCTGAGTTGCAATGAATTGAAATTTAAGGATGTAAGTATTAATATAAGTGAGGTATTGAGAGGAAAGTATAACTTTTTTTTTTTTTCTTTTTGGAAAAAGACGTGTTAACAATGAAGCTAAATTTAGTACATATCACAAAGAAATAGTCTATTAGAACCATCATGGATGATTCATTGGAAGTATAATATGCACCGACAAAAACTTACAAAAAGAAAAATGGGTTCAAGATCCGACATGCGTGATTTCAAGTTTTGACAATGTTCTATCGTGCTAAAGGAACCAGTTCTGTCGTCAGATTCATGTCAATCATTTCAATTGAATTTGTTGTTTCGACCTCGTGATCACCCTCCTTCATGTGAGCCAATTCAAATGCCAAAGACTCCTTTAGCTCGACCACTACTTGACTCATGGTTGGCCTTTGAACTGAAGTTGTAGATACACAGGCCATTGCTATTTCGACAGCTTTCCATGCAGAGTTGATTTTGAAATTTCCACACAACCTTGTATCAACAATACTTTTTATATCCCCTTTAGCTAGCATTAAACTCACCCATTGACTTATGTGAGTCCTTTCCTTAAATTTTTCTATTGCAGGCCGACTTGTGATTATCTCTAAAAGAACGACTCCAAAGCTATAAACATCACTTTTCTCAGTTAGCCAGTTTGATATGTAGTACCTGCAAGTCAAGGAATGTTAATTTTTCATATTTGTAGAAAAGTTATTCTTGAAAAAGTGTGTAACTCCATTGATTTCAAATATCTTAAAATTTTTAATTGTCTCATAGATCAAAATAAATATGTCATGTATGGCCAAAATCCAATACATATCAATTGTATTTCATTTTCATTTGATCATGACTTTGTGGACTATAAATGTCAATCTTTTTTGGCGAAGAAAATGAATTTTGAAGATGATCACAAGTAAACAAAATAATAACATAAATACTCACTCAGGGTCTAAATACCCAGGGGTGCCAGCAACAACGGTTGACACATGACTGCCACCATCAGAGGGAAAAATTTTGGATAGTCCAAAATCAGCTAGTTTGGCATTGAAATTTTCATTTAGCAAGATGTTTGTGGACTTCACATCTCTGTGACTAAAAGGTGGCTTGCAACCATGGTGCAGATACTCCAATCCTACAAATTCATAACCATATCATTGATCGAAAAAAAAAAATAGAAAAAAGAATGTTGTAAAGAAAGAATTATGCAAGTCAATTCGTTGCTAACCTTGTGCTGCATCTATCGCTATTCGGATTCTATCTTCCCAATTTAGGATGTTTGGCTTCTCACCTGCATTTGTTAAGAAAATGTGTAAACTTGATCTGATCTATTTTGTTATTCAAATTAAATTAAGTTGATCACATAGTACTTGAACTGAAGGACTTTTTGCTTAGCATTTCAATTACGCCCAAACCTGAAAGATGTGCTTCTAAGTCTCCGTTGGCCATGTACTCATAAATGAGCCCCATGTTAGTTCCTTCATAGCAATACCCAACAAGAGTAGTTAAGTTTCTATGATGAACCATCATAAGAAGTTTAACCTGTAATGAAAATTTAGCACCTTAATTTTAATATACCTATATGACCATATATATAAATGAGTTTAAATATTTTATACGAGTTAGAGTTACGTGCCTCTGATTGAAATTGATGAAACCCTTGAACTGATGATGAAGAGAGCATTTTCACTGCTACTTGAGTGTCATGTATGTAGCCGTGGTAAACTGTTCCAAATCCACCCTTACCAAGAATCCTCTCAAAGTTATTGGTAATTTTTAGGAGCTCAGAATATGTAAATTGTCTTTGTATTGACTCTAATGATACATTTTGAATGTTGGATTTGGTATCTACCATCAAAACTGCAAAGATCATCATGAGTGTGATAAGGTGATATCTAAGGATAATTTTTTCTTTGGTAATGTGAAAATGAATATTATGATTAAAATGTCACCTTTAGTCTTATCTTGTTTTCTCCTTCTAAGTCTCAACAAGATGGCAGCAACAATCAATGAGAAGATCAACAATCCACCAAGTGATGCTACTATTGGAACAACAATATTGTTCTCCTTCTTTTTACACGAACCAGATCCACATAGATTTGGATTTTCACCCACACTAGAAATGATAGTGTTGATCTTGACGTTAAAGAAAGGCATGCAATTAAAAGTAAAAATAATTTTTTGATGTATATATCATTAGTAGATATTGTAACCCATGCTTTAGGTTTTTTTGCATGTAAAGAAGTTATTTATTTTATGAAAATTGGACTTATGAAAATTTATCCGAATTACTGCCTTTATCTCCTCTAACTACTACTCTATTTGTAATGTTCTCCCAAATGTTTCAATTTTTGCGGTATCTCGGCCCCCTTTACCATTAGATCGGTTGCAATGTCCCCTTTCCGCGCCCAAAATGACAATTCAGGAAAAAAAGAAAAAGAAAAACTATGATAAAAGGCAAAAAATTCAAAAAAACAAAAAATTGAAAAAAGGAAAAGGCAAAATTCATAAGAAAATGAAAAAGAAAAAAATCAATTATTATTATTATTATTTTCCTGATTTTTTTGTTCGTTTCTTTCTTGAAATGTGTCCTTTTCTCTTTTTTATTTTTTGTTTTTGCATTTTTCTTCTTTTTTTATGAATTTTTTTTTTCTTTTCTCTTAAAGGTATTTATTTATTTTTGGCATTAATGAAGGGGAGGAGGCGATGTTGTAACTCCAATGTTCGATTGGGAGGGGGTTAGGGTGCGGAACATTGCAAAAATTGACATATTGGAGAAACATTATAGATATAATATTAATAATTAAACCATACAGTATAATAGTAATGGTTTATGGACGTCTTTGAAAAATAATCATACCTTAATGATAATAAACCATTATCTGATCTTGCAATTAGTTCAGCTGGAATTGAACCAGACAATTGGTTTCGTTCCAAGTTTCTGCATGCAAATGTCGAATGAATAGTTTTGTTTTCCACTTCTCTAAACATGAAATTTGTAACATGAGTCTTAAAATAAAAGTAACTTACAAGTCGCTCAAGTGTACCAATTGAGACAGAAAATTAGGCACTGGTCCAATTAAGCTATTGCTAGATAGATCCCTGAAATGAGAGGATCACTTGTATTTAATACTTTTTGGGGTAGAAAATGTTTACTTACGCCATCATCATGATGATGTTTTTCAGTTATTTAATCTTGTAAATAGTGGATATATACTTACAAATATTGTAACATTACGAGATTTGATATGTGGGTAGATATCTCTCCAACCAATCCACTTGAGGACAAGTTCCTGAGGAATTTAAGTTGTACAATAACTTAAATTAAGAGTCAAGATTAGTTGGAAAGACATAAAGCTTATACAAAGGCATAAACTTACAAGGATGTGATTCTAGGACTATCACCATCATAGCTACAATTTAGACGTTCCCACGAGTATGCTTTTGGGGCACACGGATCTCCTTGCCAATTTCTCTTTATTCCATACGTTGACTTGATCTTTATGATGGCATCAACTAGAATTTCACATGCATTGATGATGGGTGAAACTAGGCTAAGTTACCAGACTTATAGTGAAAATCATATATATATATATATATACGTGCGTGTGAAGAACGTACCATCTCCTTGGTCTGTTTCTGATTGCAAGAGATATTTCACGGAGTATATCTCAATCGCGTTGATGATGGGTGGTAGTGTTGAATTTTCAGTTTTAATGAAAGAAAGATCATATTTTGCTTCTCCACTTATGGCCGATGTGCTAGACAGAGTGTGTGAGGACAAGTAATCAGGAGCAAGGGGTCCGTACCAGTACTCCCCGTTGAGGGTAATATTAAAATGATCTTGATTGGTTGGCTTTGAGCTTTACCACTTCAGCAAAGTGCATGTATACATAATATTCGGAAGAAGTCGCATTTTCTGAGTCCCAGTTGAACTTTAAAGGAGTGCTATCATTTACTGGTGTGACGGCAGTACTCATGACAATAGATGGTGGTTGATAATCATTGTTTTGGGAGTCAATGATCAGCGGGGTGCTTAAATTTGTCCACCCAGTTTCATTATAGGGCTCCCAAATGCGATCATGAACATCGTCTGGATACCTAAATAAGATAAGACAGGAGGAAATTGACTTTTTGTTCTACAGATTGAAAGACTTTAAAGTGGACCTTTAAGCTGACTCAACTAGTGGTTCACAACACTACTTTTTTTTATTTTTTTTTATTTTAATGAATAACTTAATTCACAGCCAATACTGAAAATGAAAATAATTTTATTGCTTTCAGTAATGCAAATGACTTGCTATCATATAAAATGACTCACCAGTATCCCAGATCGCTTTCTGATCCAAAATCATAGCAATAATCAAGTGCCAATGATCCAGATTTGGTGACATAGGTGGTATTTATCAATGGCCTTAACTCTATTGCCGATATAAATGGCGTCCCAAAGCCCGTGTTTACGAGACAGACATGAATATAGTTTCGAGACGGGACATGTATGAGCTCCTTCAAGACAGCCTCCGATGAATTCTCCACTTGGACCGTTTCCCACGTATTTGGTCCAAGATGCAGATCAAATCGTGGGAAATTATCTTTTCCATCATAATTCCCATACAAGAAGGATGCTCGGATCAAGTATTTAATGCCTCCAGTGACGTTGATGCTGTAACAGTTGCGGCTTCCTTCAGGAAAGCTTCTGAGATTCCATGAGTATGATTGATACTCACTTCTGAGTCCAGGTGATACGGTCTGACTTGTACCTGTGTCTATGAAAAGTTGCATCTGAAATGTAAATTATTCCGGTTTCCTCCTCCGTAAAGCTAGAATTCGATAGTAACCCACAAGCTATGCTTAAGAAGTCTGGGACGACAGATAAGACAGACAGAATAATAATCCCTTAGCTCACCAAAACCAAAGTGATATTGAAAGATTAAGATGATGATGATGATGATATACATATATATACCTGATTGATCCTGGGCATGAACAGCAAGTATAAGACCCAAACCAGCGAGCAATGCAAAGATGAAATGTTTGAACCCCATCGCCAAAAAAATACCTTATCTCAACTATTACCTACACTTGTTTCAACCAGTATTTATAGATCATTCAACTTGGAAGGATTTCCATGTGTTTTCTTTTCTTATATCTTCTTCACGGTTGATCGTTGTCATCTTTTTCAATAATGAATATTAGACTTTTGCAATGACCCACCGGTACTATGACATGTTCTAAGAACCTTTGTGAGTCCCACATTGGAAAATTAATTAATGGAGAAATTCAATTCTCATATTTGAAATTGTCTTCCAAAATGTACAAACAAATTGGATCAACTGAATTTCTTTTATAATAAAAAATGTCATTTAATAGACTGTTATGTAACTGCTATATTATTAGGATGATATTGCAATGAACATCGTCTACATTTTTTTTTTTTTCCTTACCTTACCTTACCCGCAGTTACAAATCTAAAGGCTAATTTTCACTACCATGCATGTCTTTTCAGTTGTATAAAAGTATATACTCAATAGTTAATTTATTATAATTACGATTTTATTTTGTTGTATTTAATGAAAATTGCATGCATGGTAAAGAAAAATTTAATTTTTTCTAATGCTATATATATATATATAGCACGCTATCATCTACTATTTTGAATCCGGCAGGAGCAAAGACAGAAGGAATTACATCTTAAACATCTCATAATAATTTAATTAACAATAATGACTTCATTTGATTAAGTCAACAGTCAACCGTGCATGTGTTTCATTAAGAGGTGGTTTTTTATTTACTTCCAATTAATCTGATCAGAACAGAAATTCTTCGCTTTCATTATATGATTGCATTGCAATGATGATTTTCTTGGTTGTTCGTCCTATTGATGATGGTATGATGTTAAAGCACCAAAGTTTAATAAAAAATTGTAAATTTAATTGTTTAGTAAATACTGTAATATTGATATATTGTCTTTGATTAGCCCTCTAAAAGCTAGGAATAGTATTTTCAAATCATCTTTTGTATGTACAAAGCATGTATGTGTCATTGATGTTCGCTCTGTAATTTGCTCAGATCGATAAGCGAGT
The DNA here is from genome assembly GCF_901000735.1 of Corylus avellana. Taxonomy (NCBI): domain Eukaryota; kingdom Viridiplantae; phylum Streptophyta; class Magnoliopsida; order Fagales; family Betulaceae; genus Corylus; species Corylus avellana. The sequence goes on along the minus strand of NC_081547.1, from coordinate 8,565,662 downwards.
TACCAAGAGGGGGAGAGAATTTCTTATCAACTGAGTTTGAAGAATTTCTTTCATTGAACAGTTTCTAAAATTGTCATGTGTCGTTTTTGCATGTACATATGTAAGAAATACATGTTTTTTATTTATTAATGTTTATCAAAAGAACAAGTGAGAAGCACATTTTCAAATGACATTTTTAGAAACCAAATTGAAAGAATATCCCTACAACTCAATTTTGAAGATATTCATGTCTGAAAAAAAAGAAGAAGCAGGGACACAATATTGAATATAATTAAACTTTTGAGCTTTTTCTATTTTGGGTAATATTGTTCTTGATGAATCTATGGGGATTTTGAAAAATGAGTGTTGCAATACTATCATATTTTAACACAATTTTTTCACATACATAACTAGCTTTTAAAACCACCATTGATCCCAATAGTGGTTTTAAAAACTACGTACCTATAAGTCTAAAAAATTGTGTAAAAATGTGAGAATAAGTATAACATTATTCTTTGAAAAATATGGATCCACCTATAAGGAGATAAGGCCGGTGATCCCTAAAACAAAAAAAAAAAACACTCCCACGGTGGTCCAAGATATTGAAAATTAGTTGTGAAAGTGATTAGAAATTTAGAAAATCATCATTGAAATAATTAGATGTAATAACTTTTCTGATTTTGATTTTTCATCATCGAGAAAGAAAGAAAAGACAAATATATAAGTGAAAACAAGTATTGATCAAATTTCTCACTTTTTTTTTATATTTTTTTTGGAAAAAAAAAAAAAATAGACTTGAATGCTATCCATCAAGAACACTTTTGAAAGCAAAACATTAAAAAAAATAAAAAATAAAAAAACTTTTCAACTCACTTACCATTATTTAACATTCATGCTTTAATTTGCTGTTGTAAATTTTTCCAGCATGTGGCCTTGTTTGATATTTCTGTCCCAATTTGTCTGTCTAATCAATGTATGTTATAAATTTATAAGTCTATATATGTTATAAGTCTATATAAGTCTACATATGCATATGAATAATATAAATGTATAATATCAATACTTAATTATATGATTCAATGACAATTCAAATACTTTATTTAAGACTTTAAGTGAATCATATTATTAATGTACAATGATGATATGATTCGTAGAATATCAAATTAAGTAATTTGACATTGGATTAAACAATGACCAATGTGTTACTTATAAACACAATTTAAGTATTAATGTATTATCATTATATGTTGTGACAGTTGTCTGAATCCCGAACTTTTTTTTATATGTTGTGTTGAATTTTTTTTTTTTTTAAAAAAAAGTTAACCGGTTATGATTTAATATTTAAGGAATTTTTTTTAAAGTACAAGTAAATGTAAATTTCGGGTCAAATATTTTTGATTTACGTTTTTTTTATAAAGAATCGTACCAAGCATTTAATTAAAAAAAATAAGGTGCCAAAACAAAAAAAAACAAAAAAAAAAACAAAAAAAACAAAGAGGGTGAAAAAAACCCAAAAAGCCCAAAAAAAGAAGCCAAAAAACGCCCAAAAAGCAAAAAAAAAAAAAAAACCCAATTTTGAAAAAGCGGGTAGCGGGCGGTTATCTATGTCACTAACCGCTAACCGTTCACAGCTAGGCGGTTAGCGGTTGCGGTTAGTGAAATCTACTAACCGCTAAGGCGGTTACGGTTAGCGGTTATTGGCAATAACCGCTAATCGTAACCGCCTTGACACCCCTACTAATCATCATTTTGACGTCGGGCCAATTAAAAAAGAAATAAATTTTTTAATAGGAACTTATACCCAAGTTAAGAATTAAGTTATGAAAAATATCAAAAATCCGGAGAGGGTAATGACGGAATATGCTAGTTTCAACAAATCTTTAGATTATTCATTATTACAAAAAAAAAAAAAAAAAATCAATACTTATTTGAAATTTTCATGTCAATATTGTGAGATAATTGTGGAATAAAATATATATATATATATATATATATATATATGACTTTTATCCGAAGAAAATTGTCAAATCTCATGTAATTCCAAGAGCTCAAACTTTTTGATGGTCAACAACACAGGTTGGGTTCTTATCGTATATGGGATTTGTGAGGCTATACACTCTTCATGGTTTGGGTTCTTATCGTCTATAAAAATGACATTTATATGGGACTAAGAATTCAGGTGGAGGGCTGGAATCTCAATATAAACTAGCTAGATAAGACAATCCAAGTGGTGGGTGGAGGGCTGGAATCTCAATATAAACTAGCTAGATAAGACAATATAATCCAACTGGTCTCTCTATCAAGAATTAGCCTTTTTCTAAGCACTGTAAAGAAAATTCCAAGTGTCTAGAAGTCTAGAACACGTTTTAAAGAAAGAATATCGACCTCGATCGTGAAACTAAGGTCGTTGACGTGATCGTTCAATTTGCAAATTACATGGTAATTAATTAAAGACAATTTTAATTTTAAATTCGCATCTTAATCCGCCATGCAAAAGCGCACACCAAATAAAAAGACAGATCTATTATCTATGGTTAATTTGATTATCATTTTTAAGTTTTTTCTATCCTTTTATTTGAATATAACTATTAGAATAGCTCTAATACCATGTTAGAATGCTTTGATAGTATGTTGGAATAATGGAGAGATATAGAAGAACGAAAGAATAATAGGGAGAGAGGAAGCACACAATAGACTACATTGTATTGATATTGATTTAATAATGATAATGAATATAAATGCCTCTATTTATAGAAAGACAAGTAACCTAATAGACTAAGGAAAGGTAAACCTAGTAGACTAAGGAAAAGTAAACCTAGTAAAGTAATAATACCTAAAGAAGTAAATAACCCTAATATAATATTCTTAACATCCCCCATCAAACTCAATGTGTAAACTTGAGTTTGGGTAAAAGAAAAGGGAAAGAAAAATAAATTTGCTGAAAAAGTTGCTTGTGCCGAAAGAGTTGCCCGAGTTGGGCGGCCGGAGGCGGTGCACAGAGGCTGGCGGCGGCAGAACTCGGTTCTAACTCATTGGGTTGAAAATCTTGGATCTGGGTGATTTCTCAAATATTCCAATATCCCCCCTCAAATTCAAGGTTTGGGAAAAAGAAAGGCTTTTTTTTTTTTTTGAAGTTTGCCGGGAAAGTTGCCGGAGGTGGTCGGAGGTGTGCGGCCGGAGGCGGTTGACGGCAACTGGTGGCTGAAGATGGCTGCTAGACCCAAAAGATTGGGCTTGAGACTTGTATTCAGCCAGTTTACTTGGGCCAACATATTAGGCCTAAAACCCATAGACCATTAAATGGTCTGACCCGAAATTAATTGAACCTGGTCTAACCCGTTGGATCGGGTTGACAAAGTGGACCGGTTTGGAGAGATTGAAGTGCTTAACCCGGTGACCCAGTTTAGAAAACTGGTATTGGACCAGGTTGGATATCCAAACCCGCTGACCCGGTTTGAAACCAGTTTTGGATCGGGTTGGAGTGGCTTGAACGGATCCGAATCGGATTTCGGATACCTAGTGGGCCAAACCGGATTTGAGACCCGTTGGTTCGGGTCGAGGCGGTTGGATCCGAAAAGACAAGTGGACCGGTTTGAGTGGGCCAAAACCTGAAAACCCATGGACCTTTAATGGATGGTCTAACTCGATTTGAGAAGATCCGGTTCTAACCCATTGGATCGGGTCGAAAATGGATCCGGTTTTTTTTTTTCTCCAGCTGACACGTGGTAGAGAGCTAGGGCTGACATGGCGGGCTCTCCAGATGACACGTGGCAATTGATAAGGGAGAAGATACGCTGGTGTGTGTGGTGCACACGCCAGGGCTGGCAACCGCGTGAGGCGCATGTGTTCCATGCGCCAGGAGGGTTGTTGGCGCGTGAAGCACGTGGGAGCATGAAGCCCACGCGCAGACCTTTTGGACGGAGCATGGCGATGCGTTGGAGCTCTAATGGTGGTGATCTGGACGGATTTGAGACCACCGGCGACGGATCTACTGAATGGAGCAAAAAACCACGATGATCCGACAAAGGTTGGAGGCGCGTGGAGGCGCGTTGGAGAGACGACAGTTTCTGAGGGCGGAGTGTGGAGGCGCGAGCAAAGCTGGAATAGGCTGTGATTGCATAGATCCACCGTTATGGGGCCGAGACACCACTTTTGGTGGTTATTTGGCCGAGAGCAGTCACGGTAGCAGCGCGATTGGCTCGGGCAGAAACTGCCGGGGAAGCATGGAGGAGCTCGGAGGACCGATGGCGGCGGATCTTCCACAGATCTGTAGATTTAAAGGAGTGGAAGAGATTTTGAGTGGAAAACCTTTTGAGCGGAAAACCGCTCGGCGGCGCGTTGACGACCGAAATTTGGAGGTTACCGGAGGGAGCGTCGGAAAACATTAAAAACGTTTATTGAAGGCCATAGAAGGTGGCTCTGATACCATGTTAAAATGCTTTGATAGCATGTTGGAATAATGGAGAGATATAGAAGAGCGGAAGAATAATAGGGAGAGCGGAAGCACACAATGGACTACATTGTATTGATATTGTTTTAATAATGATAATAAATATAGAAGCCTCTATTTATAGAGAGGCAAGTAACGTAATAGATTAAGGAAAGGTAAACGTAGTAGACTAAGGAAAAGTAAACCTAATAGACTAAAGAAAAGTAAACGTAGTAGAATAATAATACCTAAGAAAGTAAATAATAAGTAAATAACCCTAACATAATATTCTTAACAATAACAATAGTATTACGAATTACACGCACCTCATAATAATTTAACAGTAATGGTTTCATTTCATTAAGTCAGCAGTCAACAATTAATATATAGGAAAATAGCCCTCGATCCTCTTGTCCATACTCTTGCTAGAGATGATCTTTTGTTTACTTCGAATTCATTCATAACAGAAATTTTTTTTTTTTTTTTTTTTTTTTCTCTTTAGTATCCTAAGTACTACACCCATACGAACCATATATTCATGATGTTAGGTTTTCGTATGTTAACAAAATACCTGCGTTCTAAATTTAAGAAACCTGATCATAATTAATTAGGTCAATAAATTTGTTTAATTTTGATGGGTTTGATTGTCGTTGTTGTCTTTTGTTTTTTAGGTAAAAGTCGTTGCATGTTTCTTTGAAGATGAAGTTTTCGCATTATATACGGCAATGTGTACTGCTCATAATCCTCGTCAACGTACCTCACCTCCAAACTAGACAGGTATGGTTTTTGAATCTTACTTTATTCTTCTGTTCATATTATTGATGGAATTTTTGTACACCACATTATGTTGAATTATCTCTGTCAAATTCCATTTGTTATCAGGAATCTTAAGTGGGCCAATTTATTAAGATTATATATTTGTCATATACTGAATGTTTGACAAAGATGAAAACTTTGAACAAAATTGAAGAACCTGTTCTAGAGATTGGAGTTTAGCGAGGGATGTTGTTTTCTTTGAAAGACTATCCACAAAATATCGACCCAAAAACGACTTCCTTTAATTATCATGACCTAATAGGGTGGACCCGATCGCTCCCTCGAGAAAATTATTCATAATTTTATTGTTATACACACTCCGACTTTCTTATTTTTACTTTTAAAATTTTTGATGTGACTTTTAATATTATTATTAATTACATCAAAATTTAAAAGCCACTAGTTCTAAATTCAAAAGTGATTTTAAAAGTTAGATCAAGAAGTATAAGAGTAAAAGGGAGGATTAGTCTGAAAGAAAGCAAAGAAAATTGCTTTTGGCGGAATGAAGTCTCAGCTTCGTTCTCATTGTATATATAGGCAAAGAGTTACAATTGTAATCAAGTTTGACAAACCCAAACTTGATACAAACTAGGAGACCTAATTCAATACAAATAAGTAAAACAAATACAACTAGAACACTAAAGAGAAGAGATAAGAACAACTATAAGGATAATACTAAAAGATAAGAACAACTATAAAACAGACTCTATTGGTTCCTTAACAGCCCCCCTCAAACGAATGGGAGGGGGAGTAACCATGAGTTTGTCTCTGAGGAAAAGAAATCGAGAGGAGGTAAGGCCCTTTGTAAAGATATCAGCACATTGATCTTGAGTTGGGATGTAGCTAGCACAAAGATCTTTGTGAAGAATTTTCTCACGGATGAAGTGGTAGTCAACTTCTATATGCTTGGTACGAGCATGGTAGATGGGATTAGAAGCTAAAGCAATAGCTCCTATGTTATCACACCAGAGTACAGGAGGATCATGGAGAGAAACTTGCAATTCTTTGAATAGCATTCGAAACCATGAGAGTTCAGCAGCTGTAATGGCCATTGCACGATATTCAGCCTCGGTGCTAGATCTCGAGACAACAGGCTGCTTCTTGGCATGCCAAGATACTAAGTTGGAGCCGAAGAAAACACAATACCCTGTAGTGGATCTGCGATCAAGAGGATCCCCTGCCCAGTCAGAGTCACAGTATGCCTGAAGTTGAAGAGGACCTGAAGTGAAGTGAAGACCATGATCTGGTGTGCCTTTGAGATACCTTAGAACTCTTTTAGCAGCCTTCATATGTTCTGTAGTTGGACAATGGAGAAATTGACACAATTGATTGACAGTGTAGGCTATGTCACGTCTTGTGAGTGTGCAGTATTGTAGAGCTCCAATGATATGACGATAGGTTGTGGGATCTGGTAGAGTATCACCATCAAGCTTGGTGAGCTTCTTGCCTGAAGTGCAGGGTGCGGCATAGGGCTTTGCTCCAAGCATTTGCACACGATCAAGTAAATCAATAATGTATTTACCTTGATTTAGATGCAAGCCAGTTTTGTCACGAAGGACATGGATGCCTAGGAAGTATGAAAGGCAACCAAGATCTTTCAACTTAAATTCCATTTGAAGGCCGTGGATGAGAGTCTCCATGATAGATGAATCTGTACCTGTTACTATGATATCATCAACATATATCAGTATGTAAATATGAACAGAGCCTTGATGAAGCATAAAAAGAGAGGTATCTACTAAGGATCCAACAAAACCAAGATGGAGAAGAGCTTGTGACAATCTATGAAACCAAGCTCGTGGGGCTTGCTTTAGACCATAGAGGGCCTTTTTGAGCTTACAAACATGATCTGGAAAAGCTGCATCAACAAAACCAGTAGGCTGCTCCATGAGGACTTCTTCATTCAAGTAACCATGAAGGAAGGCATTAGAGACATCCAATTGCTTGAGGGGCCAATTGTAGTGGATTGCTAAGGATAGTAGGATCCGTATAGTGGCTGGTTTTATAACTGGACTGAAGGTTTCAGTGTAGTCAATACCATCTCTTTGTTGGAAACCCTTAGCCACTAGTCTTGCCTTGTATCTTTCAATAGTGCCATCTGATTTTTCCTTTAGCCGAAAAACCCACTTATTCTTGATGATGTTTCGATGTGAAGGTCTAGGGCAGAGAGACCAAGTACCATTGTCAACTAAAGCTTGAAGTTCACTTTCCATTGCAGCAAACCATTTAGGGTTAGAAACAGCCTGAGCAAATGTGGTAGGGATAGAAGGCAAGTGTGTAGCATGAAAGGATTTTAGTGGATGCTTGGTTGATTTTAAGGATAGGAATAGCTGATAGTTGGGAAAAGACTTAGGTTTGGAGTTTCCAGTCATAGATCTTGTGACAATATGAGGAGAGGCTGGTTCAGTAGGTGCAGGCAAAAGCTGAAGTAAGGATTGATCTAGGTGGGGGATAGGATCAGGGGTAGGTGGTAGTAATTCGGCAGTAGGGGTAGTCAGGGGAGTGTTTAGAATAGGTACTTGTGCTGGGGAAGGCAAGGTGATTGGGGGTGAGGTCTGAACAGTATTAGAGTCAGAATTATTCATAGAGTAAAAATGAGAATGATCAAGAACAATACCTGTAGGGGAAGGATCTGATCCGTTAGGGGATGAAGATGCTATTCTATTCTGTGCAGGGAACACCAATTCATCAAAAATAACATGTCTAGAGACATATACACGATTGGAGATGGGATCAAGGCACTTGTAACCCTTTTGGTGGGTACAATATCCAAGGAAGATGCATTGTTTGCTTCTGAATTCCAATTTGTGTTTGGCATAGGGTCTTAAGAGAGGATAACAAGCAGAACCAAAAGTTTTTAAAAAGGTGTAGTCTGGCTCCTTATTGTAGAGTTTGGTGAAAGGACTTGAATTTTGGAGAGTAGAGGTAGGCAATCTATTGATGAGATACACGGCAGTACTTACAGCTTCAACCCAGTATTTAGAAGAAAGGTGGGATTGAGCTAGGAGACTAAGACCAGATTCAATGATATGCCTATGTTTTCTTTCTGAAACTCCATTTTGTTGAGATGTATGTGGACATGTGACTCGATGAAGAACACCATGTGTTGACAGAAATTTAGTAAAGTTATGAGAGGTGTATTCACCACCCCCATCTGTTTGAAGTTGTTTAATTTTAAGGGAAAATAAATTTTCTATCAAGCACTTGAATTTAACAAAGGTTTCAAAAACATCTTATTTGAGTTTTAGAGGAAATAGCCAGGTGTATCTAGAGAAATCATCAATAAAGATAACATAACATTTGCTTCCATTGATTGAAGATAAAGGAGAAATCCATACATCACTATGAATAAGCTCCAATGGAGCAGTGGTAATACGACTTGACTTAATAAAGGGTAATTTTTTGCTCTTTCCTAATTGACATGAAACACAAATAGATTGACTCGACTTAACTGAAGACACAGGAAGGTAGTAGTTGTGAAGCAGATGCTGCAAGATTTGATGACTTGGATGCCCTAAGCGGTTGTGCCAAGCTGAAGAAGACACCCTGATCCCAATTTGCGCAGTAAATGCTCTGACTTTATTTTTTGTGAAGTGTTGTAGCCTTAATGGGTAGAGACCATCTTCACTTGCCCCTTGTAGGAGGATCTTCCCTGTGAGGTTGTCCTTAATCAAGAAATAGGTATCAGTTAGTTTAAAATGGCAATTATTGTCACGACAAAATTTATTTATTGAAAGTAAATTTGTTGTAGCATCAGGACAATGTAAAATATTTTTAAGATGTAGGAGTTGATTTGAGCGAAGAAAAGAGGAAGAGCCAGTGTGGGAGATACCAAGTCCATTACCATTACCTACTGCTACTGTCTCATTACCTTGATATGGTTGCTGCAGAGTTAGATTTTCCAAGTCATTAGTGATGTGAGTATTG
>NC_081547.1:8507248-8556411 GCF_901000735.1 Corylus avellana | reverse complement strand
CATGAGTGCAGTATCAAGGACACGGCAAGGAGATGCGGCTATGATCTGGTGCGGCAAGGAGAAGAACAGCAATGAGGCTGTAATTTGGTGCAGCAAGAAGAAAGAAAGTAGGTGCGGCAATCTGGTGCAGTGCGGCAATGTTGGTGCAGTACAGCAGGTGCGGCAAGAGAAAAGGTGATCTGAGGGCAGCAAGAAGAGCTGCGAATTTGCCTGGAGAAGAAGCTGATTCCGTTGAAGAAGGCCCACAAATTTGAGAGGGTCAAGGATCTTATTGAGAGGGGTATGAACCGTAAGACTCTGATACCATGAAAGAAAGCAAAGAAAATTGCTTTTGGCGGAATGAAGTCTCAGCTTCGTTCTCATTGTATATATAGGCAAAGAGTTACAATTGTAATCAAGTTTGACAAACCCAAACTTGATACAAACTAGGAGACCTAATTAAATACAAATAAGTAAAACAAATACAACTAGAACACTAAAGAGAAGAGATAAGAACAACTATAAGGATAATACTAAAAGATAAGAACAACTATAAAACAGACTCTATTGGTTCCTTAACATAGTCATCGTCGACCAAGTCCATGGGCAGGCGTCATTTTTCTTTCTTTCTTTTTCTTTCATTTTCAAAAACAAAAGAATACATGTCAAAGGGGAAAAAGAAAAGAAAAAACAAAAAAAAAAAAAGGGAATCTTTGAACATATATCAATCCAGCTTCTATTTCAATTATTGCTTGATATCTTTTTTGAGTTTTATACTTACGACTAGCCTTGAGATGAATGCAAATGCGAAGGTATTCATGTAATTTAAACATTATAAAATAATTAGATGTAATTGATGAGGCCGGGCCGAAATCTATTGGGTCAGTGTAAGTACTCCATCTTGTAAGGAGTACTACTGAACCAAGCCCAGTTAGGCTTCTTGGCCCAATGGCCCTGTCTTGCGGCTGCACGCATTAGGGTAACTAATTGCGAAGCATCAGATCACTCCCCTTATCTAAAGGTCAACTATTAGATTTCATAATACAAAAATACAAAAATGGAATAATAAATAAAGAGACAAGATATATATTAAGTGGTTCAGCCAATGACCTACATCCACACCTTAAAGTCATTATAGGCTACATGTTTTATTGATTATTGAATTGAGTACATAGCTCTATTTATAGAGCTTTACATGTGATTTGAAATATTTCAAATACAAATATATCTCTTAAATTAGGTTAACAAATATCATCTAAATTTCTTGATTTAAAAAATACAAAATCAACATTTATAACAAAGGATTTATAATTTTATATCCTTAACACCAACAACTATTGCATCAACAAGCGCCAAAGAAAAAACAATTCCACCAAGTTATTAGTTAGAACATATCAAAAACGAAATATCTTGTAGTGACCCAATTTTGAGTCGTGGTTAAAAATTTAGTCGCTATGATCACATTTTTTTTTTTTTTTTGTAGCAAATGTGTTTCATTTCTGAAAGTGTGTTTCTCAATTTAAGAACAGAAAAGACTTCCCAAACATGTATTATAAAGCAATAAACGCCATTTTTAATGCAGTATATATATATATAAGAAACAATACACACTTTTATTTTTGGATGATAAATCACAAAACATTTTTCACACAAGAAAAGAGTTCTTGAAAAGGGTGCCTTTTTTTGGTGAAAAAAGTTCTTGATGTGATAGAAAGCATGCTCAGAAGTGTTTTGGGTAAGATCTACATTTAGAAGTGTTTTCTATGAGATATATAAAAGAATATTAATTATTTGGTAAACATTCAAGTATATTTTAATGTTTCTAAAATGCAAGAAAATCTAAAAAGTGTTTCTAAAACATGAAAAAAAAAAAAAAAAAAAAAAAAGTTGATCAGGGGTGGACTGAAGGGCTAAAAACCTTATAATGGGCTATAGCTTTGTTGGAATTGATTTTGATCGAGGTAGTGTACTAAAAATTTGCAATCTCACCCCTGCAGTTAGGGTTTTGGATTAAATTAGATGGTAAAATTGACTATTATACCCCTATAAAATTTATGCAATAACAAAATTACTGTTAAATTACAATTAAAAAATCGAATTTAAGCGGTTAGCATCTTTTTTCTAAAACTTTTAATATCCTCTTTTAAACGTTGCAAAACGTCCGTTTTTTTATTTTTTTAGTGTGCGGCTATAAGCTCGATCAACCTAGCATTATGCTCGAGTGAAGGTGAAAGGGACACGTGTCACAACACAAAATTTTGGTGGGAAAAATTTATGGTTTATTGATCGAGTATGTACTCAATCTATCCAACCTGCATCAATAAAGTACACCTATCACTTTATTAGATAGGTTTGTATAAATTAGTTACAAACCAATTTATAGCAAATTTTATTCGTGACAAGTGAGAGATGGATCCAAGATTAAAATCTATGAAGATAAACGGCTTCTAAATCAACCTTCCTTTACGTTGCAATCCCCCAATCGAGATTGGATAGAGTGGCACGATCGTCAAGGCATTGATTGATTGATGAAAATAATGGCCGGTGGATTAATGTATTTGTTGTTACCGTGCACAATAATTAATTAATAATATAAAATCGAAAAAATAGAGATTAAGAGAGAGAGAGTCGACATTCACACAGATTTACGTGGTTTGGCAATTTGCCTACGTCCACAAAATGACGGCTGTATTTTTACTCTTTATGATTCAAGGTTATATCATACATATATATAGAAAAACCCTAAACCCTACTTGTACGGACTTATTAAGGAAATCCCCAAAATACTCCGGTCCCCAAAATCTCATAAACCCTATATATATAGAAAAACCCTAAACCCTTCTGCTCCGTAAATGTCGCTAGCTCGACGTTCACTCCGTTTCAATCTACTTGGCCTTCCACTGGTATTAATATAGGCCACCAATTCCAACAGTTCTTGATAAATTTATGGGGATTTTGAAAATAAAGAATGCTACACTTATTCTTATTTTTTAACACAACTTTTTCACATTTATAATTGGCTTTTAAAGCCACGATTGTAAGATAGTTATAAAATAAAAATATAGTATATATATATTATTTCTGTGTAACTTTTATTAGCAGAAAATTGCCAAATCTCATGTAACCAAGAGCTCAAACTTTATGATGGTCAACAACACAGGTAGGGCTCTTATCGTATATGGGATTTGTGAGGCTATTACTCGATCTTCAAGGCTTGGATTCTTATCATCTATGAAAATGACATTTATATGGGAATAAGAATTCGGGTGGAGGGCTGGAATCTCAATAGACAATTCCAGTGGTCTCTCTATCAAGAATTAGCCTATTTCTAAGCATTGTAAAGAAAAATCCAGGCGTCTAGAAGTCTAGAACACGTTTTAAATAAAGAATATCGACCTCGTCAAATTAAGGTCGTTGACGTGAATTTGCAAATTAATGTATGGTATAAAGACAATTTTAATTTTAAAATTCGTATCTAAATTCGCCATGCAGGAGCTCAGACCAATTAAATAAAAAGACAGATCTATTATCTATGGTTAATTTGATTATCATTTTTTTTTCTTTAGTGTCCCAAGTACTACACCAATACGAACCATTCATAATGTTAGGTTTTCGTATGTTAACAAAATACCTGCGTAACTCAAAACAGTGGAAACAATGCACTTAGCCCAAAACTCAAAAAAGTGGTAATTAGATACTTGGAGGACTTAATTAATTAGTGTATTTTCCCTAATGATGTAAGTAGCTCCTTGAGCAGAGTAATTCTAGATGGCCTACTTATGTCCTACTTGTGTCCCACTAAGAATGATGCAGTTATTAAAATCACCTTTTGATCAAAATTTAATAATGATCAATCACAAGCTCAATAGTGATTTTAATAGCTAAATCATTCTTAATAGGATACAAGTAGACCACCTAAAATTACTCTCTCGAGCAACCTCCATTGACTAACATAAAAAACATGGACAACTCTAGATGTATGAACTCGCAAACCTCAATAACAAGTTAAAGTCGAACAAGCTAAGAAAAAAAAAAGTTAAAAAAGTCCTACAAGTGAAAACATCACACACACACACACACATACACATATATATATATATATATATATATATATCAACAGCTTGCCGATTCCTTCATAGCGAGTACTTAAAGTTAATAATTAATCAAAAGCCACTCCATAGGTAGGTGCGAGAGAGAATTCAAAGGTGATTTAATATGTATAATGACAAAGGATCACTTACAACAACGAAAAAGGAACAATATTGTTCAATTTAATTATTAATTAATATTTTGGACTTCGTTAATTGATTTGATAGTAAATTTGACTTGTAGAATAAGCATTATTTATGCCACTAAAATATTAATCTGGCATGAGTGTATGAAAGTGTACTTTGTTATGACTCAATGACATCTTAGCACGTTTCATCTGGGCTTGAATGCGTTGCACTACAGCCTTCATAAGCCGTAGGATTGTTGGCTTTGAGACCATTTGTTTAAGAGTTCTACATCCATAATGTTGCATATGGGATTTTTTTTTTAAAAAAAAAATTGAATTACGTTCTTCGCGGTTACCACACCATGTATGTCTTTTAACTACAAAACTAAAATTATAAAAAGGGAAAACTTGAATTACCACTTTTGATTATTTTATCACTTTTGCAATCATACCCTTAAACATTAAATAGTATGAATTTAAAATTATCATCTTTCAAAAGTTTGAAAAGTCAACCATTTAGTTAAAATTTATTATTAATTTGTTTCACTGTGTATGAAATTGTTGTATGATTATATTCATACTTGACTATTGACATGTTAATGTGACATTAAATTGTGCATATTGTTGAGGGCATTACACTCATAGGGAGAGAGAAAATTGTTTTTGAGAAAGTGCAAGCAAATTTTTTTTCATGGGCACCGGTGTCTGGACAGCGCATTGCAGTGTCCAGAGAGGACTTGGATAGGAAGCTTGTTTGGCTGACAATGTTCAGACACAAATAATTCATGTCGTTGGACAGGCCCTGAGGAACTGAAACATCGTACAACGTTTTAGATATTCAATTGAAGTCATATTTGCTTTCATTCTCTTTAAAAACTCTTTTCCTCTCTCAAGATTGATCTTCTTTCGGTTGGTTTGATAAATCCTTGATCATATCTCAAATCTAAATTTCGTAAATATGTTCTCCTATAGGCACTTTGTTTTGCATTTTTTATTTGTAAGGCCTAGGTTTTGGGTTTTCATTTGGGGCTTTGATTTTTCTCATGCATGATTGTGTGTGTTGAGATGATCAGTATGTGGTGGCAAAGTTTGGAGCACGTATTGAGGAGTTTTTGCTAAAACTCTCACGACTTTGGTTGTTTAGATTTTGAGTATGCTCTAGATCTCTCTCTCTCTCTCTCTCTCTCTCTCTCTATATATATATATATATATATAATCGATAAAAGGGCAACATGAGTTTTTTCAGTTTCCTTTGACCCTTGAATTGTGTCAGGATTTTAAAATCGTTCAAATATTTATTTTGATGATTTTGAATCGCATGCGACTATGTGCATTTGAGAATCATGGTGTGAGAATTCGTGCATTTCATACACACACTACAAAAAAACAAATTTTTTTTACAGAAATTTTCTGACCTTTTTTGGTGTCCGACACGTCAGAAAATTTTTCTGACGTGTCGTTTCTGACGCGTGTTGATTGTCAGAAATGTTGGTGTCAGCAAAAAAATTTTACTGACGTGTTAGAGGATAGAACGTCAGAATTTTTTGACGTTCTAATATACCACACGTCAGAAAAAATTTCTGACGTGGTAAATGTACCACGTCAGAAAATTTTCTGACGTGGTGAATGTACCACGTCAGAAAATAAATTTTTTTCTTTTTTAAAATTTTTTCTACAGGAGTGGTCTAGAGATTAAATTAATTTAATATTTATTAATTTAAATTAATCAGAGATTTTTTCTTTATTAATTTATTAATTTTCAATTCAATTATTTTTTTTTAGGAATTTCTCTGCACCCCACTCGAGTGGCCGGTGCAGAGATTTTCGTTTCTCTGCAGGAGAGGTGTAGAGAAACGAAAATTTTTTGCTTCTTTTCTCAATTTTGCTTCTTTTCGTTTCTCTGCAGGCCAGAAGTGGCGCACCTCTTTTGCTTCTTTTCTCAATTTATTCTTTCTCTTTTCTTTTCTCCGGCCAGCTCGATCTCCATTTTCTCACTCTCTCTCTCTTCTTTTCAATCTCCATTTTCAAAAATTCAAACCCAAAAAATCTTCAAAAAATCAATCTGAAAACCCAAAAGCCAAACTCAACAAATCTTCAAAAACCCAAAAATCTTCTTATCTTCTAGAAGAGATCGATCTCTTCTTCTTTCTCTTTTTTTCTTTTCTTTTGTCTTCTGCTTCTCTTCTCCTCTTCTCCTCTTCTTTTTCTTCTTCTTCTTCTTTCTTCTTC
The DNA here is from genome assembly GCF_901000735.1 of Corylus avellana. Lineage (NCBI taxonomy): Eukaryota > Viridiplantae > Streptophyta > Magnoliopsida > Fagales > Betulaceae > Corylus > Corylus avellana. The sequence goes on along the minus strand of NC_081547.1, from coordinate 8,549,987 downwards.
GATTTGCTGCTTTCATTGTTTCCCTCTAGATCTAGAGGGAGCTGCCGTGCAAGCATGTGCAGAGAAGCAGGCCAGGAGATTGAGAGAGGAGAGAGAGAGTGTGTGAGAAAACGTGCAGATCTAGAGTGTGGAGAATTAATTAAAGGGAGAATGAGAGAGGAGAGAGAGTGGGAGAAATAAATGATGGGGGAAAGAATAAAAAGAGTAAAAAGTTGAAGGAAAAAAGAAGAGGGAAAACTTTTAAAATCCCGCCCATATTTTTGCAACAGTATTGAGGGAATTTCTGACGTGCCATGTGTACCACGTCAGAAATTCCTGACGTGCCAGGTGTAGCACGTCAGGAATTTTCTGACGTGCCACACATGGCACGTCAGGAGTTTTTATAAAAAGATTAAAATCTAATTAATATATTTTTTGACGGGTAAAGCACCACGTCAGAAAATTCAGAAAAAAATATATAATTATTTATTTATATATATACAATAAATAATTAATTCTTGTATTAGAATTTTCTGACGTGGCGGTGTGCCACGTCAGAAAAATTCTGACGTGGCAAACGTGGCAACGTCAGAAAATATATATTTTTTTATGTTTTAAAATTTGTAACAATTTTCTGACGTTTGAGTATTTAACACGTCAGTTTTCTGACGTGGTACTATTTACACGTCAGAAAAAAAAAATTCTGACGTAGTAAAATTCCAACGTCAGAAAATTAATGACGTGGCAACAATACATGTACTGTAGCCACGTCAGAAAATCCTATTTTTTTTGTAGTGACATATGGTCTTTGAGAATATTGTTGATTTGATATGTGATTTGAGTCATGAATTATGAATGAAAAACATCGTTCTTAGCATTATCTAAGATCGGGGCATGTATTTCAAAAGTACGTGAAATATGTGAGTTGAGTCATGAGTTATGAATTGGTTGTAATGAGACCTACAGGCTCATTGCACCCAATTTTCATTATAGATTAGAAGTAGGGACATATCACTATTGATTTTGTAATAAGATTACTATTGTCGCCTAGTGGCGATGTTTGATGCAATAATATGGGTTGTTATGGATAAATTAACAAAGATGGCCCATTTCATTCCAGATGGGGCAAACTACTCCATGGATAAATTAGTTGACCGTTATGTGAAGGAGATTGTAAAATTACATGAAGTGTTGGTATCCACTCAACTCATTAGTTTTTAGGAGAAAGTTCACAAAACTCCGTGCCCCTAACTTCCACACATTTTGAAAGTACTTCTAAAGTTTAAAAACTTTTAATTAAGGGTATCGAACCTTTAATTTCTTTCAATTACCCAATTCCATTAGAATTTTTCGTTAAATATTGTCAAATTTAAAAAATACCCATTTTTGTTAGAAAAAAAAAATAACAAAAAAAATCTTTGCAATATTTTTGCAACATCTTTCAATTTTTATTTTTTTATTTTTAGTTCTTTACAAAAAAAAAAAAAAAAAGGGGTATTTTGGAGAATTTTAATTGGCACAAAACATATTTTTGTGTATTTCGTGATTGGGGTAGAATTGTACTTAACTCTGCAGTTGAAGACATTGAAAAATTACTGCAACATGAGAAGTACAAAAGAGAAGATGTCCGGATAGGATCAATTCAGGAAGTTTTATTTATCCTTGAACTTTTTGAACATGACTGTAGACATACCCTCTCAGGCTGAAGAGATGTCAGGACACCAAGGACAAACGTCCCAAGCACGAAGTTATTCAAGAGAAGCTGGGAATCTATGTTTGTTGAGAAGTTTGGACATTGTAGCGGACATCTACTCTCAGGTTGAGAGTGTCCAGACACGAAAGATAGATGTCAAGGTATTTAGGGTAACAAAACCCTAGTTGTGTCTGTAAACATTAAGACCATATCTGAACGCTGCCACCACAGAATAGCTTATTTCTATATAAAGATTGCTTTGCCTCAGTCTTTTTTACTTCTCTAACACACAAAATTTCGAGATTGTATTAGGAGTATTGGTAGGCACGTTTCTTAAGTGAAGAAAATGCATTTGTAAGAGTGAAAACTCTTGGAAGAAGATTCAAGACAATGGATCAACGTGTTATGATTGTACAATGAATTAACGTGTTCGGACTTCACAACCACAATTAAAGTCTATGGGTGGGATCGGTAAGGATTCTACTCTTCGAAGATCGGTCAATATGGGACTAGTTGGAGTTGAGACTACATGAGGACCAGTTCATCCTTCAAACTGTGTCATAAGATTACATGGGTGTAAGTGTTCCTAATATTTGTACTTATTTGTTCTATAGTTGGAGTAAATGTTAGGTTTGGCTACCTTGAAGATATTTCTCCTTCTTGAAGGTTTTGTATTTGTAAACAAATATTTATTGGCATAATGATTTTGAATTGCAGTGGGTATTTTTTGTTTTGTATTATCTTTTTTGTGCATTATTTTTATGATACGTTTTTGGGGTCTGAACATGCATGGGTTGTTAGTTTTTGAGAGAAAAATGAAATTTAGAATTTTTTTTTTTTCTAAAATAGGGATCAACAGCCTTAATAAATTTAGTACATATTACAAACAAATAGTCCATTAGAACCATCATGGATGATTCAATGAAATACAATATGCATTGAAAGAAAGATATACAAAGGAAAAAAATGTCTAAGATTCGACATGCCAATTTCAATTTTGGACAACGTTTTACCGTGCTAAAGGACGGAGTTCAGTAGTCAGATTCATGTTGAGCATTTCAATTGAATTTGTTGAATCACCCTCAAGGCCCTTCTTTGTCCTAGCTAATTCAGTTTCCAAACACTCCTTTAGTTCGGCCACTGCTTGACTCATTGTTGGCCTTTTAGTAGAAGTAGGAGATACACACGCCATAGCTATTTCACAAGCTTTCCAAGCAGAGTTGATGTTGAAATTTCCACGCAACCTTGGATCAACAATATTTTTTATATCCCCTTGAGCAAGCATGGAACTTACCCATTGACTTACATGAGTCCTTTCTTGGGATCTTTCAATTGCAGGCCGACTTGTGATTATCTCCAAAAGAACGACTCCAAAGCTATAAACATCACTTTTCTCAGTTAACCAATTTGATATGTAGTACCTGCATGTCAAAGCATGTTATTTTTCATTTACGTGACAAAGTTGTTAGTGACAAAGTTTGTAACTCCTTTGATTTCAAATATCTTAAGATTTCATATATCCAATACATTTTGTCTTTATTATCAAGGAAAATGAAAGTTGAAGATGATTGTAGTAAACGAAAGAATAACATAAATACTCACTCAGGATCTAGATACCCAGGGGTGCCAGCAACAACAGTTGACACATGAGTGCCGCCATCAGTGGGAAAAATTTTGGATAGCCCAAAATCAGCTAATTTGGCATGAAAATTTTCATTTAACAAGATATTTGTACACTTCACATCTCTGTGAACTATAGGTGGCTTGCAACCATGGTGCAAATATTCCAATCCTACAAATTCATAGCCACGTCATTTGTAGAAGAGGTTTTAAGAAAATTATAAAGAAAGAATTATGTAAATCCACTCATTGCGCTAACCTTGTGCTGCATCCGTCGCTATTCGGAGTCTATCTTCCCAATTCAAGATGTTTGCCCTTTCACCTGTATCCATTAATAGAATGCCGCCTAAGCCTTGATTTGTTTTGTTATTCAAATCGAATTAAAGTTGGTCATGTACTACTGATCAATGTAGGAAATTATTTTTCGTCTCTAAGGCGGATAATATCTAATAAGCTGAAATTTGAAGTACTTTTTGCTTTATATTTCAAGTACACACAAACCTGAAAGATGTTCTTCTAAGTCTCCGTTGGCCATGTACTCATAAATGAGCCCCATGTTAGTTCCTTCATAGCAATACCCAACAAGAGTAGTTAAGTTTCTATGATGAACCCTCATAAGAAGTTTAACCTGCAATTACAAATAATCACCATAATTTAAATATAAATGCATGTTAGACTATATATATATATATATATGAACTTTTCTGAGTTAAAAGTTACGTGCCTCTGATTGAAATTGTTGAAACCCTTGAACTGATGATGGAGAGAGCATCTTTACTGCTACTTGAGTGTCATCTATGTTCCCACGGTAAACTGTTCCAAACCCACCTTTACCAAGAATCCTTTCAAAGTTGTTTGTCATTTTTAAAAGCTCAGAATATGTAAATTGCCGTTGTATGGACTCCAATGATGGATTTTGAAAGTTGGATTCATTATCTACCATGATAACTGCAAAGATCATTATGAGCAAGATAAGCTCAATCTAAGGAGATTTGTTTCTTTGTTAATGTCAACATGAATCTTATAATTAAAATTTTCACCTTTATTCTTACCATGTTGTTCTCTCCTTTTTATTCTTATTCCCAAAAAGATAGCAGCAACAATAAATGCAAGGATTAACAATCCACCAAGTGATGCTACTATTGGAACAACAACATTGCTTTTTTTCTTGTTGCACGAATCAGATCCACAGAGATTTGGATTGTCACCCACACTAGAAATGATAATGTTGAACAGAGCGTTAAAAAAAAAAAAAATTCATGCAATTAAAAGTCAAATAATTTTTTAGGTTTTTTGCAAATAATTGATAAATTTTTCATTTTATGAAATTTGGAGGTAAGAAAATATATAATAGTGAGGGGTTTATGGTCTTAAACAAAATTCATACCTTAATGATAATGAACCATTCTTTGATCTTTCATTAAGTTGAATTGGAATTGAACCGGAGAGCTGGTTTCGTTCTAAGTTTCTGCAGCAAAGGTAGAATGAAATTTCTTTCCCACTTTTTTAACCAAGAAATTTGTAGCATCAGTTTCGAAATAAAAGTAACTTACAAGACCCTCAAGTTTTGTAATTGAGATAAGAAATCAGGTACCGATCCGGTTAAGCTATTATTAGAAAGATCCCTGAAATGAGCGAATCATTATATTTAATATTGGTATGGGTAGAAAATCTGTATTTGGCAAGCATCATCGATCATGTAAATTGTTGATACTTACAAATATTGTAACATTACGAGATTTGATATATCGGCAGATATATTTCCGACCAATCCACTTGAGGACAAGTTCCTGAGGTTATGAGGTTGTACAATAACTTAAATTAAGAGTACTCAAAATAAGTTGGAAAGTCATTAAGCTTATACGAAGTCATATATAGACTTACAAGGATGTGATTCTAGGAGGAGTATCACCATCATAGCTACAATTTAGACCTTCCCACGAGTATCCTTTAGGGGCACACGGATCTCCTTGCCAAATTCTCTTTATTCCATACGTTGACTTGATTTTTGCAATGGCATCAACTAAAATTTCACATGCATCGATCCACTCATTCAAATATATATATGGGAGCTAGTACATATAGTGAAAAGCATATATATATATATAGGTAATGTGTGGAACAAACGTACCATCTCCTTGGTCTGTTTCTGATTGCAAGAGATATTTCACTGAGTATATCTCAACCGCATTCATGATGGGTGGAAGTGTTGAATTTTCAGTTTTGAAAATTGAAAAATCATATTTTGCTTGTCCAGCTAGGGCACTTGGGCTATACAGTGAGATTGTAGACAAGTAATCAGGAACAAGAGGCCCATACCAGTACTTCCCGTTGAGGGTAATGTTGAATGATCTGGACTGGTTGCCTTGGAGCTTCACGATTTCAGCAAAGTGTATGTAGATATAATATTCGGCAGTGGCAGCATCCTCCGAATTCCAGTTGAACTCCATGGGACCATCATCTATAGGTGTGGCGGCAGTACTCATTACAATAGATGGTGGATGATAATCATTGTGAATTTTTGAGTCAACGGTAAGCGAGGTACGTATATCTGTCCAGTTCAATAAACTGGAGTCAAGGGGCATCCAAAGCCGATCATAAACGTCGTATGGGTACCTAAATAAACATGTATGTATTTATATATAATCAGCACATGATCCGATAAGTTGATATATATATAAATTAAAATATTGACTCACCTGTATGCTGGACTGGTTTTTGATCCAACATCCACCCTCAAAAAGAGTGCCAATGATCCAGCTTTTGTGATATAGGTAGTATTTTTCAATGGCCTTAACTCTATTGCCGATATAAATGGTGTCCCAAGGCCGGTGTTTACTAGACAGACATGTATATAGTTCCAAGACGGAACATCTATGAGCTCTTTGATGACGCTAATCGATGAATTTAACACTTTGACCGTATCCCACTTATTTGGTCCAAGATAGAGATCGAATTGTGGCAAATTACCTTTTCCATCATAATTTCCATGCATAAAGGTTGCTCGGATCAAGTATTTAGTGCCACCTGTGACGTTTATGGTGTAACAGTTGCGGTTTCCTTGAGGAAAGCTTCTGACATTCCACACCTGTTGTTGGTCTGTAGCTTTGATGTCAGTGGATACGCTCTTACTCACACCTGAGTCAATGAAGGTGGCGTCTGAAATGTAATTAATGCCTGTTGTGTCATCCGTAAAGCTAGAGTTCGCTGGTACCCCACAAGCTATGCTTATGAAGCCTGGGATGACAGATAACAAAGAATAATTATCAAAACAAAAGTTATATATTGAAAGATTAATAAGATGATGATGATGATGATGATGATATATACCTGATTGATCCTGGGCATGAACAGCAACTATAAGACCCAAACCCACGAGCATTAATGCAAAGAAATTGAAATGTTTGAACCCCATCGCCATCTACCTAGGTTCCTCTTCCTTATTGGAACATGTTTTCCGCCATGGTATGCTTTATACTGCAAAACAACTGAAGCTTCCTGTAAACTAGAGAATCCTTTTAGCAACGCAGTCAATTGACCTGCTTTTTTTTTTTTTTTTTTTTTGGTTGAGAAAGTCAATAGTCTTCGTTGCGAGAAGGATTATCACGCCAACTGACAGCTCATTAATCTGTATAATTCATATGTTCCAATCATGTTTTGTACTTGGAGATCGTGCCTACAAAGTTTGATTTTTTTGTTTGCAACTTGAAGTCAACGAAGAGATGAAAGGTAAGCCGCGCATATCGGCTAGATTGGCCATACTCTGAAGTCATACTTGTAGGCTTAGTGGGCTTTTAGTATGAACAAGAAGACCCGTACGTACACACCAACTGGAGTACGTGTGAAACCGGTTTGGGTTTCTTCAAGAACAAGTGAAATTCCATTACTGCATACTCATAATCAGTCATGAAATGCTGCTTGGTCAAAAAACAGCAAAGCGAAATTTATATATATATATATATATATAAGAATATTTTACATAGAGTATTTAAGACTTTAATTGCCTGAATTTCGAGATTGATAATTAGCAGATGTCACTTTCCACGCCCCATATATAGCACAGAAGGATGATATACTTTCAACCAATCAAAAATGGCCAAGGAGAAGTGCATCCATTCCATCAAATATTCCTAGGGAGTGTTATGTTAAATTATTATTTATTTAAAAACTTAAATTGATAAAAAAAAAATAAAAAAAATAAAGGGCTAAATTTAATTATTTGATTCTAACATTAATTCGATGCCACCAATTAACTCTTCGATCATTTCGGACAGCTCCATGCATGGAGGAATTATTTATTACAGAAGAGCAAACTAAACCATCCGGCCTTTAGGGCCAATTACCCTCAAATTTCTATGACTTTAATTCACAGAATCAATTACATTGTGGATAAGCCACCTTATAAATTATAACGATGCTGCCTAATTACGTCAAATCAATAAAGATATCAGAATACTATTAACTTAAGAACAATTACTACTGTGGAATTCATTAAATTAATAATGATGGAAATTAGTATAAATTTCTGCTACATCTATGCTGGAAGAAGGATTGTAGGAGCTGAACCTATAAGACAAGTAATGTTAGAAGGGATTAGGATCTCCTACAATTATTTTTTTTAAAAAAAAAACATGTAGATTCTCGAATTATAGAATTAATTTATGTTGTTTGTAAGTATTGAAACGCTCTGAAAACACTACATATTAAAAATATGGCATGTTATTGAGGCATCCATACCAAATTTTCTTTCCAATAGGGTTTTTATTCACTTTTACACACGTCAAAAGTTTTTGACGTGCCATTGTGACACGTCAAAAGTTTTTGACATGCGGATTTTTTGACATGTCAATTTCACACGTCAAAAACTTTTGACGTGTTACAGCGCGCCACGTCAAAAATATATCTTTTGACGTGTCTTCTTCAACACGTCAATATGTTTTGACGTGGCAAACATAAGTTACTGTTTGCTACGTCAAAAAATACCCCTTTTTTTGTAGTGTCACTTCTCCAAAAAACTAAAAGACAATTTTTTCTCAAATTTTTTTTACAACATATATATAGAGCAACAACTTAATGAAAATATACACAATTTTCAACAAACAGAAATTTTCTCCAACCCATTTAAAATAGTGTCAAGTGTCTATAAACATTTAAAATGCACATTAAATTCTTAAGGTTATTAATAGCACTTTAATTACTAACTTAGACTAATGCTTTAAATGTTTATAGACATCTGACACTATTTTAAATGGGTTAGAAGATATTTCCTCTAGATTGGTTTGGAGGAAATTTCTGTCCATTTTTAATTATAACATGCCGCATTTTTAATATGTGGTATTTTCTAAGTGTTTTGATGCTTAAAAATGGTCTAAATTTCATAATTTGATAATTTACAATTTCTTTAAAATTGTAGAGGATCTTGATCGTGTAAGAAGTGTGGTTTTTGTCTTTTAATTATTTTTCACAAGCATGTAATTTTTGAAATTATAATTATATTTGAAATGAGTACTATTAAATTGCAATCCAACCCACTACTCGACCTAGCTTATTGCAAGCTACCAGCTAGCTTAGATCATAGCCACCCACCCCAACGATGGCCGACAGTGAGATGGGGCAGACCATAGATGGTGGCTAGAGATGGACTAGATAGGGATAGCGACTTATGGTGATCGAAGATAGTGGAGGACAACTGAGGACGATGGCTGGAGACGTTAAAGGACCGCTGAATATAGTTATCACTTGTAGGCCAAGCCAAATGGTGGGACGCAATGGGCTAGGCCTAGAAGTGGCCAACAGTAAGCTCTAATCTAGTGGCCCGGCCACCTTGGCATGGTTGTTAGTGTGGTGACTGTTGAATTACCACTTTTCTTATAAGTTTAATTATTAAAGCTTTGACACTATGTTAAATTACCAGTTATCCCAAAAACTTAAGCTTACATGGTATCAGAGACAGGTCATAGAATCGAATCTTGAATCCGTCAATTTTTCCCATTTAAATTAAATATTCTACGTGTTGGGCATCACCTATTAAAAGGGAGTTTGAGCCCACACGTGAGAGGAGTGTTAAACTCATGATTAAGTGATTAAATTTACATCTTCCTATTACCTTAAGCTTTTGGAATAACTCGTAATTTAACAGTGACATCAACCACAAGGAGGAGATGCTATATATATATATATATATATATATATATAATTCTTTAAAATTTTCTTTTAAATTTTAATTTTTAATTTTTTTTTTAAGTATGGGTATTTTAAAAATTTTGGATAAAACCTTATTCCATTTTACTTAAGAATTTTGATCATTTATGTGTTGTCACCAAACAAGGAATAAAAATGATGAATCTTTTTGAGCTGCTTGCATTCATTATAATACTCATTCTTATTTTCATATATGTAATCATCATTTGAATATGCCAAATTGTATGTGCTTTGATTTGTTTTTTTACTCAATTCTCTTTTGATGGTCAGCAACTAGCTAGCTAGATCTGGTTGGGGTCATAATCGCACAGGGTAGGCGTTTTAAGAGGGTTTGAGTTCTTATTGTTTATGGGATTTGTGAGGCTATATATATATTACTATTTCATGGTTGTGAAAATTAAATTATTTCTTTGACAATGACATTTATACGACGATATAAGAATTTGTGAGGAGGGAAGGAGAATCTAAATAATCACATAATTCCAGTCGTCTCTCTCTATCACCTGTCAATTATATTGCGTTCTAAAAAAGGAAGACCTAACGAAAGTCGTTGATATGAATTAGCAAATTGCATGGCGAAGTCAACTTACGCGTTAGAATGATCAATGTTTTGACTCTCATTTTAATTTGATTTTTTTTTTCTAAGAAAAAAATTAATATTAATAGAAGAAATTGTATCTTAAACATCTCGCAATAATTCAACAAGAATGTGCTGTACGATGGGATATTAATAATAAGCAATCTTGCTGGAGATAGCTTTTTATTTACAGAAATTATTCGTTTTAATTTCTTACTTTTTTTTCTTCTTCTTCTTTTGCATCCTAAGTACACCAATACATCATGTTAACAAAAAATATATCTCCCTTCGTAATTTAAGGCTTCAATTGATTTGTTTAGTTTGATTGATTGATTGTTGTTGTTCTCTTTTTTTTTTTCTAGGTAAGAATTGTTCATTCTTTGATGATGGCTAACTGTCCATAAAGAATGACACTGGCCACATGGGTTCGATCATAAATTAAGCATTGCCCAAGTGATCTATGGCAAGCATCAATTTTCTAAACTAAAATGTCTTCGCCCAATTGGCAAGCATCATGGCGATGGTGGAAACTAAAACCACAAAAAAGGGGAAAAAAAAAAAAAATCTCTGACTATATATATATATATATAAATCCAGCTTATACCTACCTAAATTTCTGACTTGAGATGCTACTATTATAGCCACACTATCATAATATATGTAGCAGAACTGTAAAAATGATCATCACGTACTGCATGTCAACATAATTAGCAAAATCTCAGAGCTTCTACAATACATTATCCTTTGTAATTTTCCCTCATCATCCCTCAATTTATAAGAATTACATTAATAAACAAATAACTACAACTACGAAGCCTCTATGACCTTGAAATTCCATAAATAATTGGTGTAGGGTGAAACCTACATCCTACAAGCATGACGAGATGGGTCATTGTATGTTGAGATGATCAAATTAGAATCATTTAATAAAAGAAGGGTTAAGATTAAAGAATTGTACCTTAGAGTTCTCTTAAAAAATTTAGAAGATATTGGTTTCATTGTTAAAGTTTTCTTCTTTTAACTTTTGTTTTCTTATTTTAAAATAAAAACATTAATAAACAAAACAAAACACTTAAAACTATTCACATTTTTGTTACGTTAGAACACTTTTTCAAACCAAAAATCACATTAACAGCTAAAGTTAACTGAATAGGTATTCCCCAATGATTGGAATAGCTAAAAATAATATCCCAAAAATAAAACATTTATTATTAATTCTTTCTGGTCTCACCTACTTGGGGCTGGTTGGCCACCCCAACCAAACTACCAGGGGTGGTCACACCACCCTCAATGCCCTGGTGGGTGGTCTTGGCGTGCCATCTTCTAGATGCAATGACTAGATAGGTGCTAATGGGACACCACCGACCCATCTCACATCCAACCACTACCCAGCCTAGCCAACCATCGGCCACCATTTGGCCCGACCTACCACTTGGACCATATCCAACGATTCTTCACCATCTCCAACCACTGTTCATCGCTGTCTTTGATGGCCTTCTTTCGTCTCCAAGCACCATTCGTTGTAATCCCTAATGCGTCGTCAAGGGTTACCATCTCCAACAACTATCACGAGCTCCAATGCACTACTGAACCCAACTTGTCGCCGGTGACTGCCTAGCTTAGATCATACACCCCCCCCCCTCAACAATGGGATGGAGCAAACGGTGGCTTAAGATGGAGTAGTTCTGTCAAGGACAATGACTTATTGTGGTCGAAGACAATAGAAGACAACTGAGGACGATGGTTGGAGACGTCAAGGGACCGTTGGATATAGTTACCAACAATAGGCTAGGCTAGACGGTGGCAGGTGATAGGTTGGGTTGGCTGGTCGCCAGTAGTTGGTGAGGTCAATCAATGGCTGATCTTATTCCATTCTAATTAAGAATTTTGGTCATTTATGTGTTATTACCAAACGAATGAATAATACTCATTCTTATTTCCATGTAATCATTATTTCAATATACTAAATTGTATGGGCTTTGATTTTTTGTTTTTTACTCAATACTCTTTTCACAATTGAAGTTTTTTATGGGTCGGAATATATGACTTCAATTTTTTCATGGTTAGCAACCCTTGTTGGGATCATAATCACACAAGGTGCGCGTTTTATATGGGTTGTTTGAGTTTTTATCGTACGTTTATGGGGTTTGTGAGGCTATATATTACTATTTTCATGGTTGTGCAAATTAAATTATTTGACAATATAAGAACTTGTATAGAGGGAACTCAGGGAAGGAAAATCTCAATAATAAGATTTGCAAATTAAACTATTTGTCGTGTCTATCAACATTCAACAATGCGTTCTAGAGAAGAAAGACCTAACGAAAGTCATTAATATGAATTTACAAATTAAATTGTGAAGTCAACTTAAGCGGTAGAATTCCCTTTCTATTTGTCAAACCAAAAACAAACAAGGGAGGCTATATATCATTATCTTTTAATTATTATTATTATTTTTTTAAAAATTTAATAAATCTACTATTAAATTTGTGTGAGACCCATCACAAATTTAATAGTATTTTTTTTGAGAATCAATGTTTTCCATTGAATTAATAGGAAACTTGGTCAGAGAGCACAAGCTCCCAGATACAATAAGGATGGGAATCCATCCATAGGCTTTCCTGTCTAATGGATAAAGCTAACTTGGATAATAAATGAGCCACTTTATTACATTGGCGAGGGATGTAATGGACTTTCCACTCCTGAAGCCTATGCATCATACTCCGCACGTCTTCCAGCACGTGTCCATATCTCCCCAGCTGATGACTCTCATTGTTAATGTCATTGACTACTTCTAGAGAATCTCCTTCAAGCTCCACATTTTGCAGTCCCAGACGATGGCTAAGCTCTGCGGCCTTCCAAACTGCTAGTGCCTCAACTGTAGTTGGGTCAGTAATGTACTCCTTTGTAGCACAGAAAGAAGCCAATACAGCGCCAGTATGATCCCGCGCGACAATCCCCATTCCCATCAATTTCGGCTGCACATCCAGGGATGCATCCCAGTTAAGTTTGATAACCCCTGTGGGAGGTTTCTGCCAAATCGGGACTGCTTGGACAGTTTGTGGATGGCCAATGATCAGCCCTTGCTCAGCCATATCAAAGGCCTTCATTTGCTCTTTTGCCCGGTGCACCACCACTGCAGGTGAGTCTAGTGTACCTCCAAACACAACTGTGTTTCTACGCAACCAGATTTGACGAGCTACAGTAGCAAAGAGCTAAAGCTCCTCTTTCTCCAAGGTACCAGTAAGTTTCTCAAAAATTGCTGCAAAGTCAGCCACATCACTAGTACACTTCTGTAATTTTTTATTGCAGTCCATCCAGACATCCTGTGCTGAGGCACAGCTCCATAGAATATGGTCCAAGGTTTTCACCTCCAACCCGCAAATAGGGCAAAGGGCATCAGGAACAATGTGGCGTCTATATAAATTTTCGCCGGTTGGTAAAATGTTATTACATGCCTTCCATAGAAAAAGTTTTACTACTGGTGGTCCCTTAGTTCTCCAAACTTTATTCCAGAAGTCCTTAGTTGCAAGTTCAGTGGAGCATTCCCCATTTCCTCTGCCCTCGAGCAATCTTGCTAAATGATAAGCACTCCGAACGGAGAATTCCCCATTTTTCGTGCATGACCACACCATCCGATCCGATTGTCTTCCAGGGCAAATTGCTAAACTACAAATCTTGGCTGCCTCGTCCTCAGTAAAGAGTTCATGTATCAAATTGTAGTTCCACCAGTTTGTTGAATTGTCAATAAGAACACTCACCTTCTCCTCACTGTGAAGTAGCCGAATAGGGGATTGAATTGAGTATGTGTGCGGGGAGGGGAGCCAGCGATCCCCCCATATCTTAACATTTTGCCCATCTCCCACCCTCCACATCAACCCTTCCTTAAGCAATGGGATAGAGTTTCATATACTCCGCCATGTATACGATGGAGTCCGCCCAAGATTTGCATCTAGGAAAGAGACACCTGGATGGTATTTTTCTCGAAGAATCTGCACCACTAATGAATGAGGGTTTTGGATCAATTTCCAACCTTGCTTTGCTAACATAGCTCGGTTAAAGTCCTCCAAATCTCTATATCCCATTCCTCCCTTCTCTTTTGGTAAGCTCAATTTTGCCCAACTCTTCCAAGCAATTCTAGATAGGTTCTCCTTATGCCCCCACCAAAACCTCGCCATCATGGAGTTGATCTTTTTGCATAGAGCCTTAGGGAGTTTAAACACACTCATTGTGTACGTTGGGATGGCTTGGACCACCGCCTTCAAAAGAATTTCCTTTCCCGCCTGTGACAGGAATCTCTCTTTCCATCCGTTCATTCTATCCCACACTTTCCCTAGTATGTTTTGAAAAGAGCGTTGTCGAGATCGACCCACAAGAATAGGTAAGCTCAAATACTTCTCAAAACAAGAAGAAGATCCCACTCCGGACAAGCTAAGTATTTGGGTACGAATTGCCTCCTTGGTATTCTTGCCAAAAAAGATAGATGTTTTGGCTCTATTAATCTTCTGCCCCGATGCACTCTCATACACCCCTAAAAGCTCTTGTATTTTTTGCCATTCCATCAAATTGGCTTTACAAAAAAGTAAGCTATCATCTGCAAAAAATAGATGGTTGAGCTTTGTACCACCCCGTGTGATTGGAAGGCCCGAAATCCCATTCATAGAGGTTGCCCTATTCAACAAGGTGCTTAGCCCTTCCGCACAAATGATAAACAAGTATGGGGAGAGAGTATCTCCTTGCCTTAACCCTCTAGTTGGGACTATATGTCCTTGGGGTTGGCCATTGAGCAAAATCGAGAAAGTAACCGTTTTCACACATGTCATGATCAAATTAATCCATCTCGAAGCAAACCCCATCCGCTTCATAATCTCTTCCAAAAACTGCCATTCAACTCTATCATAGGCTTTACTCATATCTAACTTGAGCGCCATATACCCTTCTCGTCCTTGCATTCTATTGTTCATAGTGTGTAAAGCCTCAAAAGCCACTAGAAGGTTATCAGTGATCAACCGCCCAGGAATAAAAGCACTTTGTGTGGTTGAAATGATATGAAGCAGCACCCTTTTGAGTTGGTTAGCTAACACTTTCGCACTTAGTTTATATATAACATTACATAAACTTATAGGACGAAAGTCAGCCACACTAGATGGGTTCTTTTTCTTTGGAATTAGAGCTATATGTGTGTGATTATGGGCAGAATCAAACACACCAAAATTAAGAAATTGGAGCACAGCATCACATACCTCCTTCCCCACTATGTGCCACGACTTTTGGAAAAAACAGGTTGCAAACCCGTCCGGGCCTGGAGACTTCAATGGTTGCATTTGTCCAAGCGCAGCTTCCACCTCTTCTACCTTAAAATCCGCCAAGAGCTGGGAGTTCATGCTCTATGTTAGCCGCTCCTCCAAGCCCAACAGACAATCATCCACTTCACATACTGCACCTGCCGTGAACAATTGCTCATAAAAATTAATGAAAGCTGCATGTATGTCGGCTGGTGTAGTGCAATCTCGCCCATTTTCATCTTGCACCCAGGTGATTCGGTTGTTTCGCCTTCTCTGTGTCGCCCATGCATGAAAGAAAGGTGTATTTCTGTCTCCCTTTTGGTACCATGCTTGTTTAGCCCTTTGCTTCCATTTGAGGTCTTCTTTCTCCAAAAGTAGGTCAATCTTAGCTTTGAGGGCCAAGATTTCATCCCTATGAGTGGGTGTTTCATGCCTTTGAAGCTCTTCCAACTTCGCTGTATGTTTTTTAATCGACCATTCCCCTTACTGTAATTTTTTCCTGCTCCACCGCGATAGAGCACTACTGTAGCCTCCAGCTTAGTATGTATGCCGAATACCCCCATGTCAGGATTATGCTCACCCACCCATGCATTGTGGACAACTTCATGGAAATCCTGCTCAACTAGCCATGCAGCTTCGAATTTAAAGCTTCGAATTAATCTACAAATTTAATAGTAGAATCACTTATTCATTATAAATGAGATAGAAAATTATTTTTATCATTTCTCAAAACAAAACCAAAAAAATGAAATATCAATCTTTTGATTAACATTTTAATTTGATTTTTTTTATTTAAGAATATATATATATATATATATATATATATATATATATAGAGAGAGAGAGAGAGAGAGAGAGAGAAGGAATTATATCTTAAACAGCTCACAAAAATTTAGATTTGACGCAAAACTTATAATTGTGACAGCACTACACATGCTGCCACGACACCTATGCCCATATGACGTTTAGAAAATAAGGAAAAATTATAGTTTATCTTTTTAAAGTTGACAGCGTTTTTTAATTTGAACACTAAATTTTTAATTTTGCAATTCACTCCTTTAAAGTTTTAAATTTTTGCAATTTGACCAATTGTATCCAAAACTTCTCATATTGCCCATAATTTTTTATTTTTTATTTTTTATAAAAAATTAAAAAAATAATAATAATAATTCGGGGTGGCCATAGTCATCCCTTTGGCCATCTAGCTATTTTTGCATCCTCAAATTTGTTTTTTTTTTTTTTAAATAAAAAATAAAAAAATAATAGAATTTAGGGATAATATGAGAATTTTGGGATAATATTAGTCGAATTGAAAAAAATTAAAACTTTGTGAGATGGATTATAAAAATTAAAACTTTGATATTTAAATTAAAAAATATTATCGACTTTAGAGAGATAAACCGTAATTTTTTTTTAAAAAAAAAAATTAAAAAGTGAACCAAGACCATTTCATTTCAGATAATAATAGACAACTTGGGAGAAAGGACAAAAAAGAAGAAAAAAAAAAAACAAAAAAAAAAAACCTAAGAGAATATTTTTATTGGATGAGGTTTTAATGAAGGAAGACTTTTGGCAATTGATGTAGACTTTAACTTGACAAATTTCCCTTATGCACGTTCATCCAGTTGCTAAAAGCCTAGCCTACCTAGACATATAGCTTTGATTCCTTCTATATATATTATTCAACTTGGGGAAAAGAAAAGGAAAAAAAAAATACAAAAACAAATTATAAAAAAAAATCTTTGCCACTCTTAATTCTTAAAGCCGAAAGAAGAGCAAAATTATCAAGAATGCTTTTAAACACTGGCAAGCAGCCAATTTTACAACCGAATGTCCTGAGAGTTTACATATTTAGAGACCTTCGAAACAGTCCAAAAATTAAATAAGGAGAGCTGCTGACGGCAGTTGGCAATCACAAGAGCACAAGGCCAGTGATTGTAAGAAGTAACATTCCACGAGAGTAGAGGAGCAGCTATAAGAAGCTGCCAAGCGAATAGCAAGCAAGATGGCAAATGTCTCACCAAAAGAAGCTTCAGAGGGGGGTAATTGCACCCACCTGGGTGCAAGCAACCAAAATCCAATCATTATGACTACTCAGAATTGCAAAAGCCACATTGAAGAAACTTCATGAAAATAAATTTGTTAGATAGCCCCCACAATCTAGATGTGCTGTAAAAGTAAGGTTTTACCGCATCTAATAAAAAGTTGACACATTATTTTAAAAATTTAAATTCAACCGTCAATAAAACACAAAAAATGATAAAGGTCTAACTTAAACTCAATTTTAGCCTAACTTTTATGTTAAGTTAAAAAAAAATATAAATAAATAAAAAATTGCTTGAGGGGAAAAAGAACACCTTAAACGAGAGAGAGAGAGCAATTTGGTCTAAAAATTTGGCCAAAGTTAAATTTAAGTTTTAGTGTAACATACCTCATAAAACACTAGATCTAGATCTTATGAAAAGGAAAAAAAAAAAAAACCAATAAACAAAAACGCTCCACTAGCCCTAAAAGAAGCCACCACCTCGTCAACCCACATTCGTCGCCAGATTCTGACGAAAGCCTTTGCCAAAAGCTCGAGCCTAGAACAACCGTTTCGCCATCAAAGGCCGACTTCCAAAGCTCCGATCGGTCTCCTGTGCAGTAGACAGCGAGCTTGTGGAGCGTGGCTGGAGATGAGATCGGACACGACATATGTGGCAGGGATGAGATCGAAGCCTGAGCTCCTCCCGAGCCCAAAAAGTCGTCGTTTTTTGCCAAACCGGCACAGATCTAGCCGCTCCATTGGAAAGCACCGCCAAGTATGGAGCTTTGCCATCAAATTCGGCCTCCCAAGCCTCTTATTGGCCTCTTGTGTCGCTGAAACCCATCGGAACTGCAACCCACAGCCATGAACTATCACCAACTCCAGGAGGGCGCTAGAGCATCAGACAACGAGCGCGGCCAGAGGTGAGATCGGAGACGACAGATGGCGGCAAAGACAACACCGGAGGCTTGCAGCCGCCTCCTCCTTTTTTCTCTTGAAAGGGAAAAGAGTAAAGAGAAATAGGGTAAATTTTTATTTTACCAATTTCATAAGAATTTGGGCATGTAAATTTTACTTTAGTTAAAATAAGAATTTTTACCAATTTCACTTTGCTTCCTTAGTTATAAGTAATAACACGACACTCATGACCAATTTCACTTTCACTTCAATTTCAATTCTCTTTCTTACTTTCACACACAAACACACCGACGGCAAGTAGAGAAAAGAAACAAAAAAGAAAGAGTGAAAGTATAAGTGAGAGGGATAGGCAGAGAGAAAAAGGGAAGAAAGCAGTCCCAAGGAGTTCAGAAAATCAAGAAAGCTTTTCTGAGAAATCCAAATGTACTCATTCTAAATTTGGAATACAATTCCATTTGACAGGGTTGAGCAGAATATTCTATTGCCGTCTATCAATCAACGTTGAACCGCTATCAATTGCCTACCGGTCGGTAGTTGCAATAAAAAAATTGTTTTAATATCGGTTGAATTTTTATTTTATCGGTTAACCAACTTAATATAATTTGACCTGCAATAGTTTCTTGCATCACTTGTTTAGCCCAAAAACATGTCCAATAAGCCCTTATTTAGCCCAAAAAATAACCATTTGGGCCAAAAACAATCAATTTTAGCCTATAAAATAGGCTTGACCAAATATAAAAAGCTCACGACAAACCGACTAACATTTAACCGCGTTAACCTACTTAACCAAAATAGTCAAAATTTATTTTTGTCAGTTAATTAACCAACTTTTTGGTTCGGTAGATGAAAGTACTTCTATAGATACCGATTTAACCGATACCCAACCCTACTCTTAAAAGAGCAATTTCATGATTAAGACTAGATGTCACATATGGAATGGTAAATATAATATAAAATATATTTATTAATGCAACAAAACAAAATCTTAACCATAAATAACTTGTTACTTGACTTATCTACTAATTCAACAAAAACATTGGGTGCAATTCATAGTACAAATTGATGCAATTGATATACATATATATTATTTCTGCAATATATATAGTACTTTTGACTTTTTTTTTTCTGTACTTTCATACTCACGATGCCCCCTCTTGTAACCCATTTGAGCAATACAAGCCTCGATTTCATAAGATTAGGTTGTTAGAACTATTCAGTTGGGCCATATCGATTTCGTATTGACATCTAATGTCGTGCTCATTTATTACAACCTTATTCAGAATTCTAGACATGCAATATATACTATCCGCGGACAATATAAATAAAATATATTAACAATAATTAAAACAGAAACTATGTGTTTTGAGAAAATGATTACAATTTAATGATTATGTGTCACCATTGAATTGAATGAGAATTATGTAGCCAAAGATTGTGCACGAGGAAGTGTATCAAATGAGAATCTTATGAAGAAGATTGTGCGTGCCTGAAGCATATCCTGTTTATTTTCTTAACTCTTATTATTATAGCAAATAAATTTCAATTTCAGTTCATTTTATCTCACGGTTCACAAACAGATTAATTAATTAAGTCCTTCCTATAATCCTTCCATGCATCACGGTTCACAAACAGATTAATCAAACCCCTGATTTTACTCACAAGGTTTAGCTTAATTAAACCCCTGATTTTATTCACAAGGTTTAGCTTAATTTGCTCTTTTTTTAACAATTATTATGAAAGATAATGTTTTTTTCTTCTTCTTCTTCTTTCATTGCATGTAGGCTTATTCTTTGTTACTTTATTTTGAAAAAAGACACATTCTTTTTAGAATGCAGTCATTAATATGGACATAAGAAATGAGTCTGCTATGGATGGTGAATCAAGCAAAAGAATGAATAAGCATATAATTCCCGTTCCTGTAAGTCATGCATGTTCTTGCAGGCTAAGATAAAAATTTATATATTTTTAATCAATAATATTATCTGAATTTCATGTATATATCGTGCTTCTGGCCGTATGTTTTTTCCACATCACTTTCTTAAACGGTAAGGCTCTCATCAGTTCTTAGATTATGTGACTCGGAGAGTTAGAGATAATGGTCACAATGAAATAGATATGGGGCTTGTGGGTAAATTAAGCTAATTTGGGCTACTTAATTATATGAATTTCTTGTTGATTTAGAGGTGCTAAAAACTTTCATTATATGTAATTCTGAACAATATAATGATAATAAGGTCTCGTTTTGTAAAACTTTTTAGATGGTGTTTTTGTTTTTTTTTGTTTTAAAGTAATAAAGATGTGAAAGTAAAAGAGCGCTGTAAATATCTCTCTCTCCCCGCTCTTTGCTTTGTTGTTTTCATTTTGCAGCACGTTCCTAATTAAAACTAATAATCAAGAAGCACCCTCAGCTAATGAAGTGATTTCCGAAGGCTGCTAAAAGGTCATGTGTGTTATTTTCCCCCTTCATGTTGTTATACTAAATTTCAAGTGAAAAGTGAATGGTCTTCTCGAATATTACCTAATTTGACATTTGTTTAAAATTAATCTCCTTTGTCTTTTTCTTTTTCCTCTTTTTTCTGGTTTTAATTGTTGTGTGCCCTTATCTCAAAGCTAGTAGATCATCAATACTTGATAAATAAGTTCATGGAAGCAAGCTACATATCATTGGATTTACAAAACAAAAAAAAAAAAAAACAGAAAACAAAAAATGGTTGAAAGAATAATGTGTAACATGCCTCATATATAAGTTGCTACGGTGTGTGTTTTGAGAGCCCTTGTACCATTGCTCCAAACAAGTAGTAGGCCAAGCCAAACAGTGGGAAGCAACGGGCTTAGCCGGGTGGTAGCCGGTGCATGGTGAGGTCGGCCGGTGGTGGGTTGGGTCATGCAGTGGCCACCAATATTGAGCTTCAATCTAGTGGCCCAGCCACCTTTACATGGGGGTTGGTGGACGGGTGGTGGCATCAACCGTAAGGAGAGGGTGCTATTTTTGTGTAATTTTTATCAGTATGGCTATTTTAGAAAATTTGGATAAAATTTTATTTCATTCTAGTTAAAAAAATTTATTACTCATGTGTTGTCAAACGAATGAATAAAAATGATCATTCATTTCGAGCTTCTTGTATTCATGATAATACTCATTCTTATTTTCATGGAATCTTCATTTCAATATGCCAAATTATATGGGCTTTGATTTTTTTCTTTTACTCAATATTCTTTTGATGGTTAACAAGTCCTATAGATCTGGTTAATTGGGATCATAATCACACAGGGTATGCGTTTTATGAGGGTTTGAGTTATTATTGTTTATGGGATTTGTGAGGCTATATATTTCTATCTCATGGTTGTGCAAATTAAATTATTGTTTTGACAATGACATTTATACGACAGTACGTATAATCCTATAGTTTCATAAATTAAGCATTGCCCATTTGCCCAAGTCAATGGCAAGCATCAATTTTCTAAAACAAAAAGTCTTCGCCTAATTGGCAAGCATCATGGCGATGGTGGCCGGAAACAAAAACCAAAAAAGGGAAAAAATAAAAAAATAAAAAAAATTCTTTGACTACCTATATATCCAGCTTAATTATACAGACCTAAATTGCTGTAAAAAGTCCACTAATTCTAATATTGCTTCAAATCGTTTTGACTTTTATTTAGTACTACCCTTTTGATCAATCCACGCAAATATATATATATATAATGAAAGAATTAAACCTAATACTTTTTTATGATTTTGATTTCTTGGAGCATTTTAAAAAGAAAATGAAAAAAAAAAAAAAAATCAAACTACAAATATATCACTCGAAAAAGTAATGGCATCCGTTCTTACAGTTGACCACACACAAGTAATTCACTCAAGAAAACCTGCAAAATAACAAAAAGTGAGCAACTGAGGTGTGTTGATTGTGGCGGCCTAAAATTAATTAGTTTGTAATTAACTTGAGATGCTATTATTATTGCCACAATATCCAAATATATATATATATATATATATATATATATATACACACACACACACGTAGCACAATATATATGCTGTTGAAATAAGAATATACATTTTTGTTTCTTATTTTTCCACTATAAACATTATAGTAAAATGTCAAAGCTTCTATTATACATTAGAGAATAACTTCTATAAGATCTTGGTACAAATCAAGACCTTTGTGCCTAGTGAACTCACATAAGTCAATTGGTGCGTTTCATGCTAACTAAAGAGGATATAAAAGGTATTGATGATACAAGGTTGCATGAAAGTCGTCAAATTAGCAATGACTTGTGTATGTCCAACTTCTACTAGAAGTCCAACAATGAGTCAAGTAGTTATTGGTGTTAAGGATATAAATCATTCGTGATAAATGTTAATTTTGTATTTTCTAAATCAAATGATTTAGATGATATTTGTTAACCTTAAATTTGTATTTGAAATATTTCAAATCACATGTAAAGTTCTATAAATAGAGCTATATACTCAATTCAATAATCAATGAAACATGTAGCCTATAATGACTTTAACGTGTGGATGTAGGTCATTGGTCGAACCACTTAATATCTTGTCTC
Organism: Corylus avellana; assembly: GCF_901000735.1. Taxonomy (NCBI): domain Eukaryota; kingdom Viridiplantae; phylum Streptophyta; class Magnoliopsida; order Fagales; family Betulaceae; genus Corylus; species Corylus avellana. The sequence continues at coordinate 8,527,128 of NC_081547.1, read as the reverse complement.
TTTATTTATTATTCCGTTTTATATTTTGAAAAAAATGCAAAATTAGTCCTTGTGATTTACCTGATTTACAATTAACTCCCTATAGTATCAAATGAACTTAAAGGTCTCTGAGGTATGCCAAAAATATAATTTAGTCTCTACAATCAAATTCTGTCCACTAATTTAACAAATTTCCTTAGTATGAAACTGACTTAAATATGACAAATATCACAATTATATTGGCTATAATGTTTTACGCTATTAGAATATGTTAAGTTAGTGAACGGAATTTGATTGTAGGGACTATATTATTTTTTTGGTATACCTCAGAGGCTTTTAAGTTCATTTTGATACCATAAAGAGTTAATTGCAAATCAAGTAAACCACAAGGACTGAATTTACATTTTTTCCTTATATTTTTGTATTATGAAATCTAATAGTGGACCTTTAGATAAGGGGAGTGATCTGATGCTACGCAATTAGTTACCCTAATACGTGCAGCCGGAAGACAGGGCCATTGGGCCAAGAAGCCTAACTGGGCTTGGTTCAGTAGTACTCCTTACAAGATAGAGTACTTACACTGGCCCAATATATTTGGGCCCGGCCCCATCAATTACACCTAATTATTTTATAATGTTTAAATTACATGAATACCTTCGCATTTGCACTCATCTTAAGGCAAGTCGTAAATATTTTTGCTACCTGAATGTGGCTGCTAATATCGCTTCCTTTGCAAGTTAGTAATTTGTCTAAGAAAATTGTGTTCGGTTATAAAAACATTCACTTCCAAAAACAAAAAAAAACCTTTCCTTCTTGTTCGATATTTTTGTTTTGTCAATCGCTATGATTGTCTCAACGTGTATTACTACCATCTCTGATATAAAAGGTGTTTTTGATAATTGGACGCCGTTGGAGTTTCGATTGTCGTGAAAAACTAGTTATATATTAGAATTAGTTGGACCATATAAATGAGATTATCTCAGAGTATTTTATTATCTTTTGTTAAAATATTTGATATTATATATTCTATAGGTTTATTGTCTTTCCTATTAAATTTTATTCCCTAACTTAATTAGCCTAGGATTTTTTTGTTCACTACTCTTAGGTTCTCTATTTATATAGAGGCTAGTGTAAAATAATTCAATATTCTCTCAATATACAAGATGTAGTACATTATGTCTTTCCGCTTCCGCTCTCTCTCTTTTCTCTTTTTTCTCTTTTATTATTATTCAATATGTTTAACAAGGTGTCAAAGCCACTTTTCTTGTGGCCTTCAATATATCTTTATTTCATTTCGGTAAGAATGGAGGCGTTTGTATCTTTTAAAATTTTGTCTCCAAAACCATCACTTAATGAAATCTGTATAAGAAAAAAAGGTTCGGTCTATCAAACACATTAAAAATCAGTTCACTTACTAAAAATTATGAGTTCACAAGGCAAATTATGGGCGAAGATGAAAGCCAACAAATGGCTGAAATGAGGCCAACTATGGCCTAAAATGGGCCTGTTTTTAAACATTACCACATACGCCGTACAAAAATAGGCCAACTATAGGCTAGATATGAAATGAAAAAATAAATAAATAGCGGAACAAAATAAATAACACAAAAAAAATTTTACGTGGTTCGGTCTATGACCTACATCAGCAGGATAAAGCCTTAACCGTCACATTATACTCTTATTTATTTATTTTTATTTTTTGAACGAATTATCTCTTTATTGATATAACAATCAAATGAGGCAAAATGCTCCGTATAACGCCAAAGATATAATTTGGAATATTCACAAGTCAAACATTATTTATGACATAGATAATAGCCTCTCGAACTATTGTAAGACAATATCTACAAAAAGTCACTATCCCAATCAGTTTCAGATGTACAGCAAATTTCGACGAATCACGTCTCTATCCGTTGCCAGGTCATTGATTCCCTGGCTTTTTTATTTTTAATTTTTTTAATTTCTGTTACTAGTGCTTTATCAATCGCAATCCATTTTGCTACCTCTACTATAGTGACAATTATTCTTTATGCATGATAACACCTCCGTCATCGAAGGAACCATAAGAAAACAAAAGACCGACCGTTTTGTTTTGTTATTCTTAGGGATTTATGAAAACAAAACTTAAGAAAACAAATAAAACTTCACCTCATAGATCCCTACTAAAAGCAAATCTAGATATAATACATTCTTATTTAATACACCGAAAATACAATAACAAAATCTCAACACACCCTCACTCACGTGTTCCACGTGCCACGCGCCGGCCGGCCACGCTCCGCTAAAATGCATCCCGAGGACCATTGACACATGCGCCCTAGTTGATCTACAATGAAGGTAGAAAAAATGAGGGGGAAGGGGGAAGGAGAAAAGGGGCGGAAAGGAGGGAGTCGTACCTCTCCCCCCCCACTTTGCTATGCTCCCATTTTACTCTTATTCAATTGATGTCTTTTACAATACATAATACTCTCATTTATAGTTTATAGGAGGATTTGGGTAAATAAGTATGTAATTTGATTACTATGAAATCTAATTACAATCAGATTTTGTTTACTATGAAATCTAATTGCAATCAGATTTGATTATCTAGGAGATTAAAATCAATTACAAAAAATCTTGAAATCAAATTCCTAATATACTCTAACACATACCACGTGTTGCAATTCTAAGCCCCAATAAGAAAAGATTTGGCTTATATATATATATATATATATATACCCTCACATATGCATTCACCGAAAGGCTAGTGGTAAATATAAATTAATCAAAAAAAAAAAAAAATCTGAAACAATTAATGAAAACACCTGTCTAGAAATTTCGGTAAGTATGAGCTTGATTCATGTCCATAGATTTGTATTTTGTTAATGAATCGTCAAAGATATTTTTTTTTTGTTTTCTTTTTCTTTTTTCATCTTTGGCACGACGTATTCTTTCGTTTTAGGAAAATGACTTTTGTCATTAGACTTGGGCGATGATTAATTTACGAAAATGACTTTCGTTTTGAATTTTCTTTCATTTTTCTCCATAGATAGATCACGTGTAGTTTTGTTTTAGGGAAAACACATGGTACGTGTTTTATGGGGGTTTGAGTTCTTATTGTTGGATTTGTGAGGCTTTATATTATTATTTTTTATTTTTTGACATGTCCGCATAAAAAGATGAGAGGAAGGGAGATTCCAATCATATGTTTACGCGTATCAATTCTAGGTCAAGTATTTTTCTTAACTCCTTTAGTATAATTGTTGGTCATACTAATGGGTAACTCAATACATATGTACGTCCACAAAGGGTAGCTCAATCGGCAAGGCACCACACCTCATGAAGTGGAGGTCACTAGTTTGAATTCTCATTCCTCTCCCCTCGTGTGGACATATCAAAAAAAAAAAAAATAAACAAACAAACCATATATATGTGCACATCACCCTCAATAAACCAATCTATAACACAATACAATGTATCACGTGTAAAAAAGACTAAAATATCCCTGATTTGGCTCTCAATAGTTTTTTGCATCACTTGTTTAGTCCAAAAACATGTCTGATAAACACTTGTATAGCCCCAAAAAAAAAAAAAAAATCTAATTTTGCCCATAAAACAGGCTTGGTCCAATATAAAAAGCCCATGACTAACCAACCAACATATTTAACCGACTTAACCAAAATAGTCGAAATTTATTCTTAACCGACTTTTTCAGCTTGGCAGGTGAAAATATTGTTACCAACACCGATTTAACCAATACCCAGCCCTAGTCTCCAATTAAGGAGCAATATCACCATTAAGATTAGATTTTACATATCTAATGGTAAATATAATGTCATGCAATGAATATAATGTATTTATTAACGTAACAAAATAAAATCTTAACCATAAATAACGGTTACTTGACTAATCCCACTAATTCAAAAAAATAATGGGTGCAATTCATAGTATATACCAATTGCTGCAATTGATATACGTAGATATTGTTTCTGGAATATAGATAGTTTTGACTCTTTTTTTCTTCTGTACTTTCATGCGCAACATGCCCTCTTGTAATTAACCCATTTGAGCAATGCAACCCTCGATTTGATTAGATAAGGTTGCTAGAACTATTCAGTTGGGCCATATCAATTTCGTATTGACATCTAATGTCGTGCTCATTTTTTACAACTTTATTCAGAATTCTAGACATGCAATAAACTATCGATCCTAGGAAAATATAAATAAAATATATTAACAATAATTAAAACAGAAACTATGCGTTTTGAGAAAATGATTACAATTTAATGATTATGTGTCACCACATGAATGAGAATTAGGTAGCCAAAGATTGTGCATGGGGAAGCGTATACAAATAAGAATCTTACGAAGAAGATTGTGCGTGCCCGAAGGATATCGAGTTTATTTTCTTAAGTATTATTAATTAATTATAGCAAATAATTTCAATTCGAGTTTATTTTTTGTCCAATTAAAAGGAAGAAAAAAACGATTTTTTTTTTTAAAGGAGCGGATTCTAAAGAAAAGACTTTCATCGCTGCAGCTAAATCCTTCCTATAATCCTTCCATGCATCACGGTTCACAAACAGATTATACCCCTGCTTTTATTGACAAGGTTTAGCTTAATATTTGCTCTCTTTTAACAATTAAGAAAGAAAAGTTTTTTTTTCTTCTTCTTTCATTGCATGTAGGCTTATTCTTTGTTACAATTTATATTGAAAACAGTCGCATTCTTTTTAGAGTGCAATCATTAATGGACATGAGAAATGAGTCTGCTATGGATGGTGAATCAAGCAAAGGAATGAATAAGCATGTGGTTCCCGTTCCTGTAAGTCATGTTCTTGCAGGCTAAAATAAAAGTTAATATATTTTTAATCAATTATGTCATGGAGAGTTGGAGATAATGGTTACAATGAAATAGAAATGGGGTTGTTGGTAAATTAAGCTAATTTGGGCTCCTTCATTATATGAATTTCTTGTGGAATATAGAGGAGCTAAAAAATATCATTATATATATATGTAATCCTAAACAATATAATGGTAATAAGGGGTCATTTTGTAAAACTTTTTAGAGAGCATTTTTTGTTTTCTTGTTTTAAGGTGATATAAATGTGAAAGTAAAAAAGCGCTGTAATCTCTCTCTCTTCCCGGCTTTTTGCTTTGTTCTTTTCATTTTGCAGCACGTTCCTAAAACTAACAATGAACAAGCACCCTCAGCTGATGAAGTGATTTCTGATCATCAAAGGCTGCTGGAAAGGTCCTGTATATATGTTATTTTCCCCCCTCATGTTGTTATACTAAATTTCATGTGAAAAGTGAATGGTCTTATGAAATATTACCTAATTTGACATTTGTTTAAAATTAATCTCCTTTGTCTCTTTCTTTTTCCTGTTTTTCTGGCTCTGATTGTTGTGTGCCCTTATGTCAAAACTGGTAGATCATCAATACTTGATAAATAAGTTTATGGAAGCATGCTACATATCATTGGATTTGCAAAAAGAAATGGTTAAAAAAAATGATGTGTAACATGCCTCATATATAAGTTGCTTTCGTGTGTGTTTTGGGAGCCCTTGTCCCATTGCTCCAAACAAACCTTTTCTATTAAGTTCTACTTTCACATTTAAAGGTTCTGAGAGCTTTGTGCGTCGGATAACCTTTTTTTAGAGGTATGTTTTTGTGTTTTGAATTGTTAGTTCTTGTGTTGGCTTAATTCAGTTCCAAAATGCAGATGCTACTGTTCACGGCTCAAACACTGATATAGAATGCTCAGAATCCAATCTTCACCGTTCATAATGTAGATTCATATGTTATGAACGTCCCTGCAAAATTTCAGCTCAATTGGACCACAAACGCCCATCGATCGGAGTTGTTGATGAAGACTGGACAGTCCGGGTCCGGACCTCCAGAAGCCGGGTCCGGACCCCATTTCCAGAAACTTGATTTTTCAAGCAGGGGCCGGACCTCAATTCCCCGGGTCCGGACCCCAGTTCCCGAAAGTGCATTTTATGAGGCATGTCCGGACCTCAGATCTGCAGGGTCCGGACCTGGGTGACTTATTAGGGTTATTTTCTATTTAAACACGATTTTGCTACATTTACAAGTACGTATTTTATTGAGCAAATATCTGGGTGCTTAGAGAGAGAGAATTTGTTCTAGATTATTGTTGAAGAGAAAATACGTGAAGCCAATCGGAGTTCCGGTGAAAGGAAATCTTTTAGAAGAATCGTGCCAGATGTTCGGGAAAGGGCTACTGAGGTAGAAGTCAAGTGGGTCACTTGTCGTGTGCAAGGAAGAGTCAAAGGTTTTGTTATTCTTCTTGTATTCCTTATTCTTCTATTTAGTGAATTGATTTCCTGGGTTTGGCTGCCCCGGAGAGGTTTTACATTTAGAGAGTTCTCTAAATGGTTTCCTCTTCGTAACCAAATTTCTGTGTTCTTGATTGCATATTTCATATCAGTATTTGGTTGATTTCTTAACTGCTAAGTTAGATCTGTTTTCTGTTTTTTTTCTGTAAAACTCCTAGACGTGTGAGTAGGTGATAATTGGAGTCGTTTTAGAATTTTCATGAATTATGAAGTGTTTTGATATGACATAGAAATGAAAGATGTTTTAAAGTTTTTGTAAGTGTTTTGTATTAAAGGTTGTTTGTTAAAGTTTTGACTTTTCTATTTTTTATTTTATTTTATTTTTTTTACAAGTGTTGAATATCTGTCTGATATTAAACATGCTTGGTATTTTTCAGACTGGAATTATATTATCTAGAAGAGAATGAGGTGAAAGGAGATGGCAATTGTCAGGTAAGTCAACTTCTGAGGATGCTTTGGTATGGGCAAAGGCTTCATGTTATTCCATATAACGGATCCGGATCCCCTCCAATTTGAGAGAAATTGGAGATTCTCCAATTGTTAATCGTGACCTTTCATTTTAAATTCAATGGTTTATAAAATCATTTAAACCTAGGAAAAATAAAAGCCAGCATTTAATGCCTCGGTGATACAAAGGTAGCTGGCATTTTCTACACCATTGGATTTAACATGAAGGGCCACGATTAACAATTGGAGAATCTCCAATTTCTCCCCAATTGGAGAGGATCTTCATGCCAACTTAACATCAAGATAGAATAATGTGGCACCTTTTTTTCAGCCAAGGTCAAAATAGTTCTAAGCATTTCCATACAGGCTACGGGTGTGAAAATTCAAAATTTCATGAAAAATTCATCATTTTCTTCTAATTGAATAAGGAAAAGTGTTACAAGAAAAGATCCTTCCCATTCTTGATTCAAAAGAAAGAGAGGACGGGAGATTTTAAACAATGAAAAACTGGACCAAGGGTGGCCTCTTCAACAATAGACCCAAAGCGAAAACAACAATACAAAAGTACATACAAATAGTAGAAAATGAGACAAAAAAGTGTCTCGGTCTTCTCAATAGGGCTACATAAAGTGGTTACAAAAACGAAATGGGTACAAATTAAGGCAAACCTATTTAAACCCCCACTTAGAAACAATAAGAACCGCCAAAAGGAGGCTGAAGTGGTAAAGTCCGAATCAAAGCGTGCATATGCTTTTTCAACAAATCAGGTTTTATGCCTTTGCATTGAGTAATTTTCTCTTAATAGAGCAATAGCGGCTCTGATATCAAAATTTGTTGGAAATAATAACAAGCAAGAGTAGGGTTTGCCCCCATTCCACCCCGTTTCACTGGACTGGACTAACATGGCAGTCCCCATTTTCCTTATCACATTAGCCTTTGATTTTTATTTTTTATTTTTTATTTTTTATTAAAAACAAAAAAAAAAAAAACAAAATAAACACCGCCACATGATCATGGAATAGAATGAAAAATGACAAATAGATTTATCTACTATTTTTTATCTACTTTATACATTACTCTACGCATTTTAGCTAATAAAAAAGTATCATTTTCTACTTTATCTACTACTTTTTCAATACAAATTTCAGTACATTTTTTATTTTTTTTTAATTATTATTTTTCATTATTTTTTATTGTTTTCTTAAACCAGTAAGAGAGAAGAGAGAAATGATCAAAATTAAAATTAAAATAAATAAATAAAAAAAGGAGATAAGCTAAAGGGTTTGCCTAAAAGTATCTAAACAAAAAGTAAAATATGCGTTTTAGATAATTAATGAAAATACAAGCGGTTGAACGTAATTTTTGCCTGATATTAGATAAATATACCTACACAATATGAAGGTTTTAAAGAATGTGCTCAAAATGCTCTCAAAATTACGCAGATCTATAGAAAATATTATGAAGGAAATTTTTTATTTTTATTTTTTTCTAATCAGGCATTTATAATGCCACAAATCCTAGGTTGTATGAGTCAGTTGTCCTCAATATGATTAACTCAAATGATAATATCTTATAATCAGTTGTATACTTCTCCAGTTTGGTTCTCTATCAGATCAACTCTATGGTGATCCCAAGCTCCATGAGCTTATAAGAGAAAAGGTTATCGAACAGGTTGGCTGGTATCTCAGTACGTGATTTTATATGCCATTCAGTAGCAGTAGTTTTATATGCCATTATTCAAAGTGTGATTTTATTATTTAATTTATTTATTTGTTTCTTTCTTTGTGTTGACATCACCAGCTCAAGTCTCAACCACGACTTTACGAAAATTTTGTCCCTATGTCTTATGATGAATATTTGAAGAAAATGAGCAAGTTGATCATATTCTCTCTCTTTTTCAGTTTATTTTATTTCCTAAATCCTTTACTAAGAAATTAATTTTTCGTGGCTAAAGGGTTGGAGAATGGGGTGATCACGTGACATTGCAGGCTGCAGCAGATCGGGTATATATATATATATATATATATATATATATATATATATATATATGAAGAACTCTCTCAATCCTTGCTTCTTCTTTTTTCTCCTTTTGATTTCTGCTGTCTTCTTCCTATATATATATATATTTAATCTTTGATCGCAGGTGATCATAAACCTTCTATTATCTCATAACCTCAAATGTTTGAATAGTTTCCCTTTTCAGTTCTTGATTTCTGATTTTAGCAGTGTTTGAGGGAACGTATGATAATATGATTTACAAAATTGATTACACATTTCATCAATCACAACATATCATGTGATTCTTATGGAATATTTGGGGAAAGACACTTGATCCCCTCAAAATATCACCTCTTTGGCATGTAGACCACCAAACTCTGAACTGTTATAGTGGACTTCCTCCTTTACCAAATAAGAATCGAGTTAGATCATCAATAGTCACCCTCGCCACGGGATTCCCTCCACCATCTTCAAAATTAGGCTCCTCTTATAAGTAAAAGCACACAAAACAGTAAGTCCACAACTTAGTAAATATTAAGGCCTTGAAAACATGGTAATACATGAACCCTGCGTTACCACAACGCAACAGCTCATAAGTTTGGAAATAAGGCAAAAAAAATCGTGTTAATGCATTTCATATAATTATACATATGTAAATATAAATAAAAGTCATAATTGTGTTAGATACGACTTATATGTGCCCTTAACCCTTCACAGTAGGGTTTGCGCGTCCCTTAGGACCTTAGGTACAATTTTGGTGCCAGAATTGCACGTAGCGAGCCAGTCCCTAGTTGCCAAATTGGGTACAACACAGAGTGATTCATTTGACTAGTGAATCGAACAAGGGTAACCCAACCCGTACATGGTTGGGACGTGCTAGGGAGCCAAACAAATGAACTCAGAAAAATTTTCAAACTGACGTAGCAGACCATGAGTGGCAGACAAGAGAGAGGAAATTGCATTTTTTTTTTTAATTTAAAAACCCTTGCCACGTTAGTTTGAAAAATTTTTTGAGTTCATTTGTTTGGCTCCCTAGCACTTCTCTACATGGTTTCGCTGGTCACAATAGTCCTAAGATTTCTGGTAGAAATTCACACACATCAATTTGTACTGCTCTGTGCGGCCCTGGAAATGGCCCAGCTTTCTTATGGTTCTTTTGGGACCATTGGCAATTACCATTACCTGCCGTTTGGTCCATTTTGGACTGGATCCAGATTTTGTTCCTGTATTTGCACTGTTTTTATCATTTGGGCTTTGTTGTTGGGTTGCCCTCCCCTTTTGTATTTGACTAATCATGTAACCCCATCCCCTTGCTTGCTTAGGAGAAAAAAAAAAAAAAAAAAAAAATTGCCCACAAGGTCACATCCATATTACTGGTATGACATGCCACAAGTTTATTATTTCATAAAATCTCTTAATATTTTTCAATAATGGTCGTGACACACAATTAAAGATTCATATTTATATTTCATGCTTGTAATCAAGAACATTCACACAATCATTCATTTGTCAAAAGCCATACCATCATTATAAAATTCGGGCTCATATCAATTAATGCATTAAAAATGTTTTCGACATTATAAAATTGCAGACTTTATAGCAAGATATTCATGTTTGAATATCTCAGTTTCAAGGTGAACATGAGAATTTATTCACCTAGGTCGTAAAAGCCTTTAACAAATTTTCCTTCAAAGGTCTCGATTCCTCTGTTTGCGAAATATCTTACCATTAATTAGTTAGGATAATTACCTAAGAGATAGCTTGTTGGAACAAGTGGCTCATATTCTACTACTAGCCCATTGGGTGTAATTAGTTTATGTGGGCCAGGGGAGAAATAAGTTGTGGGGGGTATTTTGGGGTTTTTCAAAGCACTTATAATTAGGGTTTTCCTATAAATATGTTATGCTATAACCCTAAATCATTGAATAGAAAATTATAGCCGCACTCTCTCCTGTGGACGTATGCACATTGCCGAACCACGTAAATCTGTGTCTCAACTCTCTCTTGATCTCTCTCTTTTTTATTTTATATTATTCATCATTGTTGTGCACAGTAACAACAATTGGTATCAGAGCCTAATTATACGATGGCTGGGATTGGCACATCTTCTATGAAATTCGATGTGATGAAGTTCGATAGATCCGATAATTTCGGGTTATGGCAGAGACGTGTCAAGGATTTGGTGCAACAAGAGATGGTGAAGGCGTTATATGGGACGAAACCAGAAGGGATGGCAGACATAGATTGGAAGGAACTTGAGGCGAAAGCGGTGGCTACTATTCGGCTTTGTCTAGGATAGGACGTGATGTATTATGTCATGGACGAAGAATCTCCGGCGGCAGTTTGGTTGAAACTGGAAAGTTGGTATATGTCAAAGTCGTTGATGAACAAGCTCTATCTAAAGCAGCGGTTGTACGGCTTGGAGATGGCGGAGGGCTCGGATCTAAGCCAACACATCAACGCATTCAATCAGATAATTAAAGATCTGAAGAGGGTTGATGTGAAGTTCGAAGACGAAGAAAAGGCATTGATGGTATTGAATTCACTCCCAACTTCTTCTACGTATGAGAATTTGGTTACAGCTCTGACATGGGGGAAAGAGTCCTTGGAGTTAGTGGACGTTACTGGAGCCCTGTTGGCTTTTCATTAGAGGAAGAAAATCAATGATGAAAGTTCTCAAGGAGAAGAGTTAGTTGTAAAGGGTAACCAAGAGCATGGAAGAAACATTAACAAGGGGGGTTCGAATGGCAAGAATTCTCGGTCAAAGTCCAGGAGGAGAAAGGACATCATTTGTTATAAGTGCAGAAAGAAAGGGCACATGAAGCGGGATTGTCCAGACTAGAAGAAGAAAAAGGACGACGAGAATGAAGGTTCCTCAAAATCTGCAAACGCAGTGGAAGATAATTTAGACTATGCTAATGGTAATATGCTTTTTGTTGCATCAAATTCAGAGCATCCTGTGAATTCTTGGATTCTAAACTCAACATGTTCATTTCACGTGACGTCTAACAGAGATTGGTTTGACACCTATAGGTCAGTTAATTCTGGTATAGTTACTATGGGTAATGGTGCACATTGTAAAATTATTGGCATGGGTAATATCAGGATTAAGATGTTTGATGTTGTGATTAGAACGTTATGTGATGTTAGACATGTACTAGAAGTGGAAAAGAATCTAATTTCATTAGGAACCTTAGAATCAAACGGTTATGGTTAAAAGTCTAAAGGTGGAGTAATGAAGGTGACTAAAGGTGCAATGGTAGTGATGAAGGGGCAAAGAAAGTTCAAATAATATCTATAAATTGTTAGGAAGTACAGTTGTAGGTAGAGTCGCCCCCATGGAGACTGAGTCTGATTATACTGTTTTGTGGCATATGTGGTTGGGTCATATGAGTGAGCGGGGCATGTTGGAGCTTTATAAGAGAAATTTGTTGAAGGATGTTAAACCGTGCAAGCTTGAATTTTGTAAATCCTGTGTTCTGGGAAAGCAGAATCGAGTACAAGTCAAGATAGCCACACATAAGACAAAGGGCATTCTTGACTATATTCATTCTGATGTTTGGAGACCAGTGAGGACAGCGTCACGGGGAGGACATATGTATTTCATGATCTTTATTGATGATTTTTTCAGAAAGGTTTAGGTGTACTTCATGCGGCACAAATCAGAAACATTTGCCAAGTTCAAATTGTGGAAAGCTGAAGTGGAGAATCAGACTGGGAAGAAGGTTAAGTGCCTCAGGACAGATAATGGAATTGAGTACACAAACGACAAGTTCAAAGATTTCTGTGAGTGGCATGGTATAAAGAGACATTTCATAGTATACAAGACATCACGACAAAATGGTGTGGCAGAAAGGATGAATAGGTCTATTGTAGAGAGAGCATAGTGTCTCAGGTTGCATGCTGGACTTGCAAAGATTTTCTGAGCAGATGCAGTGAGTATGGCATGCTACTTGATCAACAGGTCACCGAGGGTAGTACTAGATGGGAAAGTTGCAGAGGAGGTGTGGACAAGTAATGAGGTAGATTACTCTGGTTTGAGAATATTTGGTTGTCCAGCCTAAATGCACATACCTAATGAAGAACGATCGAAGCTTGATCCAAAGTCTAGACGATGTGTCTTCCTTGGATATGGGAAAGGGGTTAAGGGTTACAAGTTTTGGGATCCGAAGGCAAACAATGAGGTGATCAGTAGAGACGTGGCATTTGATAAAAATTTCACGTTAAAGAGTACATAGGGTAAAGAGAAGCAGGTGCCAGAAAGTAGTAGTAGTGATAAGTAGGTGGTGCAGGTGGAGTTAGAGACTCCTGTGCAGGAGAACACTTCTCAGGGTACAGAGATCTCTACTTCAGGAGTTAAGGAGCATCACACTATAGCCACAGACAGGCCTAAACGCATTATCAGGCCACTAACTAGGTATGGTTTTGAAGACATGGTTTCTTATGCTCTTGTCATCAGTAGCAGAGATCCTACTACTTTTCAAGAGGCTGTCAATAGCCAAGAGAAGAGCAAATGGGTGGGTGCTATGGCGGAAGAGATGAAGTCTTTGCATAAAAACCAGACGTGGGATTTGGTGGAGCTTCCAGAAAGGAAGAGGGCAATAGAGTGTAAATGGGTGTTCAAGAAAAAGGAAGCAGTATCAAAAGAGGGGGGAGAAAAGTTCAAGGTTCGTCTAGTAGCAAAAGGTTATTCACAGCAGAAAGGGGTTGATTATGAGGTAATATTTTCTCCAGTGGTCAGGCATGCTTCCATCAGAGCAGTATTGGCGTTGGTAGCTCATTATGGCATGGCATTGGAGCAAATGGATGTGAAGACATCTTTTCTCCATAGTGATTTGGAGGAGCAGATTTACATGGAGCAGCTAGAAGGGTTCAGTCAACCTGGACATGAGCACTTGGTCTGTAAATTGAAGAAGTCACTTTATGGGTTGAAGCGGTCTCCAAGGCAGTGGTATAAGCAGTTAGGCTCCTATATGATTAGAATTAGCTTCAGGAGATGTGAGTACGACTGTTGTGTGTATGTGAGGAGCCTTGATGATAACTCATTTATTTTTTTATTATTGTATGTGGATGATATGCTTATTGCAGCTAAGAGTATAGTGAAGGTTAATAAACTGAAAGTTTTGTTGAGTAGAGAATTTGACATGAAGGATTTGGGCACAGCCAAGAAGATTCTTGGGATGGAGATTCGTAGAGACATGGATGCCAAGAGATTGTGCTATCTCAAGCTGGCTATGTGAAGAAGGTGTTAGAGAGGTTTAGCATGGAGAATGCGAAACCGGTAAGCACACCTTTGGCAATTCATTTTCATTTGTCTACCTCACAGTGTCCAAAGACAGTTGAAGAAATTGAAGGCATGTCTAAGGTCTCATATGCAAGTGCAGTGGAGTGTCTGATGTATGCTATGGTATGTACCAGGCCAGATTTGGCTCATGCAGTCAGTGTGGTGAGCAAATACATTGCGAATTCGGGGAGACAACACTGAGATGCAGTCAAATAGATTTTCAGATACTTGAAATGTACTACAGAGTATGGCATCACTTTTGTCTGACAAAAAAGTGATTTGTCAATTGTTAGATATGTGGATGCAGATTATGCAGGGGATTTGGATGACTGGAGGTTGACCACGGGTTATGTGTTCACTCTTGCAAGAGACCCATATGTTGGAGGTCTATGATCCAATTTACGATTGCGATATCCACGATTGAGGTGGAGTACATAGCGGCGGCTGAGGCTATAAAGGAGGCTTTGTGGCTTGCAGGGTTAGTCAGGAAGCTGGGTATTCAGCAAGGCGGAGTTCCGTTGTATTGCGACAGTTAGAGTGCCATTACTTGGCATAGAACCAAGTGTATCATGCTAGAACCAAATACATTGATGTGAGGTTTCACAAGATTAGGGAATTGGTTGCTACAGGTGAATTGTTACTTGAGCAGATTCACACTTCTGAGAATGCAGCGGACATGTTGACGAAGCCTGTTATCGCAGACAAGTTCAAGCACTGCTTGGACTTGACAAATGTCTCCAAGTGCTAGAAAGGAGAGGAGAGAAGGCGGCATCCCCAAACCTATTAGTTCCACGCGTAAGTCCAATACTTGATTATCTTCAAAGAGGTGAATACTCGCTAAGGTGGAGATTGTTGGAACAAGTGGCTCATATTCTACTACTGGCTTATTGGGTGTAGTTTATGTGAGCGTAGGAACAAATAAGTTGTGGGGGGTATTTTGGGGTTTTCCAAAGTACTTATAATTAGGGTTTTCCTATAAATATGTTATATTATAACCCTAGATCATTGAATAGTAAAATATAGTCGCACTCTCTACTGTGGACGTAGGCACATTGCCGAACCACGTAAATCTGTGTCTCAACTCTCTCTTGATCTCTCTCTTTTCGATTCTATATTATTCATCATTGTTGTGCACGGTAACAACATAGCTCGATTCCTCTATTCGTCATCTTATACCTCCGAAAATCACATTTTTAACACGTAGAGGTCCTCCTGATCGAGCTTGTAAGACTCGAAAAGCTCACTTAACTGTTCAATCAGCTTGGCTGTTGACCGATAATTGGGGTTTTGTTGCCTTAAAATTGACCAATCGATACTTAATTTCCTACTTATAAATTGGTCCCAAAAAATTTTCTAAGTATTTTCTAGACCATTTTTCCTAATTTTCACATCATTCTTTGTCCCTTATTTATTCTCTACATCCTAATTTAAGTCTGATAACCCTAGTTTACAACAAAATATTAAAATTTCAGCCACCCCATGACCATTGTGAGAGTGGCTAAACCATTCCTTAATATGCATCACATCTTACATTTTTCCATCCATTTTAACAACAAATACTAACATAAGGTATAACTTGTAACGATGTGGTAGTGCTACTTTTTAAAGTTTATGGGTTAAGTGTCATTTTTTAAAGTTTAGTAATCAAAGTACAAAAGGGGTAGTGGTTTGAGAGGATTAAGTGTATTTTCATAGATTTTTTTTTTCTTTATTTTTTTTAGGGTAAATATATCATAAGTCCCTGAGTTAACCTGCTAAAATTAAAAACTCCTTAGGTTTATTTATTTTTTATTTTTTTTCAACAATTTACTCCCTCGGTCAATTGAAATGCCAATAAACTCCCAATTGTCAAATTTTTTAACAGCCGCTAGACACCTCATTAAAATATTAATTTTTTATTAATTAATTTTAAAATTTAAATCTAAAAATAACAAAATAATAATTAAAAAAAATGGAAGGGGTGGCGAGCCACCCCAAACCTCCTGGGGTGGGCCACCCCTTCAATTTTATTTTATTTTTATTTTTTAAAAATTAAATTAATAAAAAATTAATATTTTAATGAGGTGTCTAATGGTTGTTAAAAAGATTTGTCGGTAGAGAGTTTATTGGCATTTCGATTGTCCTCGGAAGTAAATTGTCGAAAAAAAAAAAAAAAAAAAACCTTGAAAGTTTTTAATTTTGACGGATTGACTTAGGGACTTATGATATATTTACCCTCTTTTTTTTTTTTTTTTTTTTTTTTTTTTTTTATAATGAAGTTTTTTTACTTTTTTCTTTTAAGAGTTCTTGCAAGTTATGTTGCACTCTGCTGTTTTTTTATTTTTTTTTAATTAATTGGTTTGCAGTAGTCCATTTTAATCTTTTATTTTTTTATTTTTTTATTTTTTATTCATATGCAAAAGTTTGTACATTTGATGACTAATGCACGCTTACCATATGATTGTAGTTTGGCATAAGGATATTTTTAATTACTTCGTTTAAGGATTCATTTTTCATTGAGATTCTCCCCCGCATTCAGAAGTCCGAGAAAGGTAATTCTTTTAGAAATGTTCATTTAACTTCTGTTACCTTTTTTTTTTTTTTTGAGCAAATTGAAATCTCAATTCTTTATTGATGAACTATCAATCAAGTAGGGGCATAACGCTCCCTAACATTCCATTATATTTGTTGAAATGGGAGGATATATATCGCCCTCTAGATGTCGATCCAAAAGGTTTAATGGCAAGATATAAAGAGTATTTGTATTTAATTATGTGATATACAAAAGTGAGTGCATATTATTAGCAATATTGCTAATGTAAAGATAATCTAAGACACACGGGCGTACTTTTTGTCAAAGATATCCAATATAATTATGGTATCACAATTCTCATCTTGTCTGTAATGTATTTTTTCCAATGCAATTAATGTTTAAAGAAAGTAATGTATTCAAGAAATTCAAGTACAGCCCTAGAACAGTAATCATAGAAAATTCGATTTTTTTTTTCATGCCCTTTCTTTCTTTGCCTTGTCTTAAATTTATATATTTGTGGATATTTCATGCATGCAGTTCTTTTGTTGAGCTTTTGGGCAGAGATCCATTACAACTCAGTTTATCCAAAATCAGGTAAACATCTGTATATGTGTAAGATACATTAATTACAGTATATATGTTTCATTGGCACTACAAAAAACATGGCATTTAATGTTGTTTGTTTTGGCGTACGTTATTTGGTATAAACGACATTAATTTATGAAGTTGACATCGTTTAAGATAAATGACAATAAATTTAACGTCCTTTACTTAATTACAAAGGACGAAAACGACATTAATATTTGACGTCGTTTGATAATTAGAATAACCTTTAATTTGTTAAATTCCAATAATAATTTAAATTATTTTTCTTTCTATTGTTGTTTCACATGTAGATGTGCCTGCATCTAGAAAAGGGAAAGACAAGAAAGGTTAGATTAATTGAAGCTAGAAGCAGCTGGTAATTATATATATGTATAGTCGTAACTGTATGAACATTATCTGGACCAATTGTAGCAGGATCAACTTCCATTCAATCCAAACATGCAGAAGATAAACACCGAAGTGATGAGAGCCAGACTCAACATCGTAAAAGACTTGCCTGGTGGGAAAAGTATGTTCCATTTCTTAGACAACAAGCAAAGCCGGCCAAGTCTTTAGAGAATAATTGTCGGAAAGAATTTGGGAAAGACATTTAATTTGATTATTCTCAAGTTAAGGAAGGGGCCACATGGAAGTTAATATAATTTTAGGAAATGCTAAGTACTCTTATAGAGTGTTTGTTTCAAGGCTTTCTTCTTTCACACCAGTAAAAACACTTTTTCACTTTCGCAGTAATAATTAGTAGTTTGATCACTTGTTGGGCGTATTACAGCCTAATTTTCACTGAAGTTGGTGCTCCGTGAGGCATTTTATTTTAACCAATCATGGTGCATTGGTAAGTAACATAATACAATTCAATTACATATATATCTTTGACTCATATCTTGTTAAGTTTGGCAAGAACGAAGACAGTGGCAGAAGTGACTCCTGGGATGAAAATTTCGTTAGGAATTACACGTGGCATTATTTGTTGCTTGATGAACAATGCAGTTACTGGCACACCAAATATGTAGAGAAGTGTATCCTTTGCTCCGATGCCCGTAAATCCTGTACCAATAATCACTTCTCGGAGGATTGTTTCAAACTCATCCTTTGTCAAGGGATTATCTTTGCCTTTGTGGTGAGTCTGTGAGGAATCAACCATTTAATATGTTAGCGGTCGAAAAAGTTGTGGCATAAGGCTTGCAAGTCTTTGTCGCACGGGCTAGCATCCTGAATTTGGTTTACGTGTTATAAAAAAGACTACAGTATATGTTGTAGTTGTTTTAATGGTCTAGATTTTATTTCGCTCTCTTTCTTTTTTATGGAAAATTTTAAATTAAATATAAACCATTGAAACAACTAAATCCCATAGACTGTACTTTTTTAACAACACCTAAGCAAATCCAGCATCCATTACAGTTTCCTTTCATCATTTATCTCAAGTGGATTCAATTAGTATATATATATATATATATATATATATATATATATGACCATTTTCAATAAATTACAATTCACTTGAGTTCATCTTGATTGTGTTTGGGTAGAGTTATTTATTTTCCAAAGGAATCATTTTCAAGTAATCCAAATCAAACCCATTTTCTGATTTCTAATCAACAATCAATCTTAAACAAGTTTTCAAGAATAATATTATTTAGTAGACTACCATACAATTGCCATACAACTTGATTATCTGACAATAAAAATCATTAATTGAATCAAAAAAAAAAAAACTGATTTTCACTATCATGGCATCCACTTGTTTGACAATCATATAATAGTCTACTAATATTACTCTTTCATTGAATATTTTCGTTAGACACAATATTGTATGCTGGTAAGCTCCTAAGTCCTACCCGAAGTGGAATAATTTCTCAATGATAAGCCTTTCATTTTTCACAAACTAAGTTTAAAATCCAAACCAAACACAACACAGCCTTATCATGGTAAAACATTTGAAGCATGTAAATTTAGAGTTAGGTTGTGGCAGAAGGAATTGGTACTTACATTGTAGGCCTTCTGTAGTGTGCTAGCAGTTGGAATGCGAAATTGTGTGGAACCGATCTTTTTGTTGATTTCCCTGTCGAAATATTGGTTAAATAAACACATTTTATCTGTTCCTCAGGTAAATTGTCTTCTATCTGAGCAAAGATATTGTAATGCAGAAGATGAGGTAGATAATTACTCGACAGTTTCACATACTGCCCGGTAGAAGTCAGCAAAGTCGAACTCCTTCGTGGTGTACTCTGAAAAATAGGTATCGACACGTTTTTCTATAATGGGACCAATTTCTCTGGCCTTCTTTTCCTCACTTCCTTCATGAATATCAAAAAAGGTTACTGATCAGTTTGGTAATATTGATAATAATGGTCAATTCAGAAAACATCAAAGGTATCCACAACCCAAGCATACAAATTAATATGCAAAGCTGATTTCCTCGATGAGGCAAGTTCTCAATTTGAACAATTCTCAGAAATGCTTATTTTTGATATGATCATTAAAGTCAACACGAATCCAATGCAAAATTAATGGGTTAGGGTTTGAATGGTTTGATCCATTTAATTAAATTGGTCAAGTTAAAGTTAAACTATATAATCTTATACTCATGACTTGACACAAACCAAACTCCTGAGATTTAAAAAATCATGGTGTAGAATCATTCAAAAGACCACCTTGAATCATACCAAAGGAAATCCCAAAGTAGCACTCATTTCAAAAACAATATATATATATA
>NC_081547.1:8486287-8507148 GCF_901000735.1 Corylus avellana | reverse complement strand
ATTACATATATATCTTTGACTCATATCTTGTTAAGTTTGGCAAGAACGAAGACAGTGGCAGAAGTGACTCCTGGGATGAAAATTTCGTTAGGAATTACACGTGGCATTATTTGTTGCTTGATGAACAATGCAGTTACTGGCACACCAAATATGTAGAGAAGTGTATCCTTTGCTCCGATGCCCGTAACTCCTGTACCAATAATCACTTCTCGGAGGATTGTTTCAAACTCATCCTTTGTCAAGGGATTATCTTTGCCTTTGTGGTGAGTCTGTGAGGAATCAACCATTTAATATGTTAGCGGTCGAAAAAGTTGTGGCATAAGGCTTGCAAGTCTTTGTCGCACGGGCTAGCATCCTGAATTTGGTTTACGTGTTATAAAAAAGACTACAGTATATGTGTTGTAGTTGTTTTAATGGTCTAAATTTTATTTCGCTCTCTTTCTTTTTTTATGGAAAACTTTAAATTAAATATAGACCGTTGAAACAACTAAATTCCATAGACTCTACTTTTTTAACAACACCTAAGCAAATCCAGCATCCATTACAGTTTCCTTTCATCATTTTTCTCAAGTTGATTCAATTAGTATATATATATATATATACATATATATATATATATGACCATTTTCAATGAATTACAATTCACTTGAGTTCATCTTGATTGTGTTTGGGTAGAGTTATTTATTTGACAAAGGAATCATTTTCAAGTAATCCAAATCATACCCATTTTCTGATTTCTAATCAACAATCAATCTTAAACAAGTTTTTAAGAATAATGCTATTTAGTAGACTACAATATAATTGCCATACAACTTGATTATTTGATAGTAAAAATCATTCATTGAATCAACATTTGTAAAAAATAAAAATAAAAATAAAAAACTGATTTTCACTATCATGGCATCCACTTGTTTGACAATCATATAACAGTCTATTAATATTACTCTTTCATTGAAAATTTTCGTAAAGACACAATATTGTATGCTGGTGAGCTCCTAAGTCCTAAGTCCTACCCGAAGTGGAGTAATTTCTCAATAATAAACCTTTCATTTTTTACAAACTAAGTTTAAAATCCAAACCAAACACAACACAGCCTTATCATGGTAAAACATTTGAAGCATGTAAATTTAGAGTTAGGTTGTGGCAGAAGGAATTGGTACTTACATTGTAGGCCTTCTGTAGTGTGCTAGCAGTTGGAATGCGAAATTGTGTGGAACCGATCTTTTTGTTGATTTCCCTGTCGAAATATTGGTTAAATAAACACATTTTATCTGTTCCTCAGGTAAATTGTCTTCTATCTGAGCAAAGATATTGTAATGCAGAAGATGAGGTAGATAATTACTCGACAGTTTCACATACTGCCCGGTAGAAGTCAGCAAAGTCGAACTCCTTCGTGGTGTACTCTGAAAAATAGGTATCGACACGTTTTTCTATAATGGGACCAATTTCTCTGGCCTTCTTTTCCTCACTTCCTTCATGAATATCAAAAAAGGTTACTGATCAGTTTGGTAATATTGATAATAATGGTCAATTCAGAAAACATCAAAGGTATCTACAACCCAAGCATACAAATTAATATGCAAAGCTGATTTCCTCGATGAGGCAAGTTCTCAATTTGAACAATTCTCATAAATGCTTATTTTTGATATGATCATTAAAGTCTACACGAATCCAATGCAAAATTAATGGGTTAGGGTTTGAATGGTTTGATCCATTTAATTAAATTGGTCAAGTTAAAGTTAAACTATATAATCTTATACTCATGACTTGACACAAACCAAACTCCTGAGATTTAAAAAATCATGGTGTAGAATCATTCAAAAGACCACCTTGAATCATACCAAAGGAAATCCCAAAGTAGCACTCATTTCAAAAACAATATATATATATATCCGTCTATTCACAAGCTACATATCACAACTATCTTAATTAGAAGAAGAAAAAAAAGTATTATAAATGTGCCCATTTGCTAATATCTTTAAACAGCAAGAGAGAGATAGATAGAGAGTAATAGTACCAGGAGCAAAATTCTTGAGAGAATTGCCCATCTTTCTCTTCTGCTTTGAAATGATTGTGACAATGTGGGATGGGGGGTGACAAAAAACACCAACACAAATGAAACTTTATATGTTGTATCCAATCCAAGAACAACAAGACTTGCCTGGTGAGAATAGTATGTTCCATTTGTTGGGCAAGAAGCAAAGCCTTAGAGAAGTCTTTCCAGACTAATTGTAGGAAAGAATTTGGGAAAAGACATTTAATTTGATTCTCAAGTTAAGGATGGGATCATAGGACGACCAAGTGGAAGTTAACATAATTTTAAGAAATGCTAGATCTTATAAGATCAAGTGGTCGTCCATAAGATCCACTTGATTTTATGGACGACCAAGTGGAAGTTACTATAATGATATGCCAGTGAAAATTAACTTTTGGATCAAATAAGGCTTATAACAAGAAAAAAATCAAAGATTAATTTGCACATCATTATAGTTATATGATAATCTTATGAGGGTCCACTAAATAATTTTTTTTTATCAATTTTCAATGAAGTAAATCTAGACATTTACTTCCTACAAACAACTGACGTCCCCAAGGGTAGTTCAATAGGCTAAGGACTATGTCTGATTATGAAGCAAATGTCACTAGTTCAAATCCCTCCTCCCGCTCTGGCTTGGACATGTAAAAAAAAAAAACAATTGACGGCGAAATTATATGATCCTTTCACAACTATATGTTCGACGCAAGAACACTATTCTGTAACGCGAAATAGTTTATTACGTTAAAAACGCCGCTGCAATAAGTTAGCTAAAGTTGTTGACCCTGTGCCTGTGGAATTTGGTGAAGGCTAAACAACGACGGCTGCTTTGTAAAAGCCCTCGCATCACACTCTCAAAGCTCACACGCACAACTGCCGCATACATACATGGCGACGCCACAGGCGGGGCCTGGGCCGCCAGGGTTGGAGGGGGCCCCAGCGCCTCCGCCAGCGCCTCCAGGCACGGACATGACGGGGATATGCTTCAGGGACCAGCTCTGGCTCAACACCTACCCTCTCGACCGCAATCTCGTCTTCGATTACTTCGCCCTCTCGCCGTTCTACGACTGGACCTGCAACAACGAGCAGCTTCGCATGCGCTCCATTCACCCCCTCGATCTCTCCCACCTCTCGTAAGCGCCCATCTCCCCCCCTCCCCCCCCTAAGTAATATATTCGCGTACATCTATCTATGTGTATGTCAATGTGGATCGATGTAGTTTTATGGTCTGAATCTTTTCTTCTTTTTCGTATGGTTTCTGCTTCTGTAACTGTAGTTTTGCTGATTACAATAATTTTGTTGGGTTTTCCCAAATTGGGTAATGGACTTTGAGAATGATTGCTAACGTGCTAATTGCCAGTATGCTCGATCTGAAAAAGAATGTTTTGCTGCATCCCTTATTTACTTTTGACATGGGTAACCAAAACTTTGGTTGTTTCTTTCAATAGTTATTAACCCTGGACTGGTCTGGGCGGCGGCCAAACCTTGAACTGGTGACCTAGCCTCTACACTGTTCCGGGTCTTCAATTATATATTTTAAGCATATGAACTGGTCAAATCCGATGAGTTTTTCATATACTTCCCTAAATGAACTTTCTCTATTGCTATTTGCATTGACTTTCTTGATATGAGCCTGATATTTCTTTTCTTTTCATGAAGCTAGACGCAATGTTTGATCATCAAATCTTGTAGTTACATTATAGAAGCAGTGTTTAGTCAATGTCAAATAAACAATTACATACCTAAACAGAGCTCAACAATTAATTATTAAATGATTTAATCAAAAAAATAAGTTGTTTTGGGTTTTTTACATAGATTTTTCAATCTTTTCTTCTTTTCTTAAATAGCATTATTTTAATTAAATTTTAAATGGCAATGCGATTCTATCAGTGAGTCAGTGACCCACTGGTTGAATCAGTGATCTGGTGACCCAAGACCTACACAAGGTTAAAGCCCTGTCCAGGTTTAACAATTATGGTTTCAGAGTTACTTTTGGATGCAAGATGATAGCAATTTTCACTTATAGTTACCTAATTTTAAGGAACTGTTAAAGATTGTAATTCATGTGGCCGACCTCGGATGTTTAAAATATGGCATCGTTAAAGATTGTGCTTGTTTTTGTTGAACAGGAAAATGACTGGCACAGAATTCATGCTACATGAAGTTATGGAGCCCCATCTTTTTGTTATCCGCAAGCAAAAGAGGGATGGTCCTGAAAAAGTTACACCAATGCTGACTTATTATATTCTGGATGGTTCAATTTACCAAACACCACAGCTTTGCAATGTTTTTGCTGCTCGAATTGTAAGTTCTTATGTTTCCCCTTTCCTCATTATAATATTCTTGAAAAGTGTGCACAATGTGAACATTTCAGCACTTACTGGAATGAAATTTGCATTACCAGCATTTCAAATAAGATGAAAACCTGTGTTTCCTAAAGCCAAATGTATTCATGCTTATGCTAAATTTTTGCCATATGGAAGCTGTAGTTAGCTACTATTCTTTTAAGAGTAGAAGTTGGGATTGTAAATATCATTGCAGATTCCAGAGAGTGATACGGCAAAATTAGATGTCTACATTCTACTTATAACAATTGAAAGGCTACTTTGAAATGATACTTCATTGTTATCGTTAATATTTGAATTTTGAAGGGCCAACTCTTAGTTCATCTTGTTTATGTACTTCTGTTTCAGGGACGGGCTCTCTATTATATATCAAAGGCTTTCACTACTGCTGCCTCAAAGTTGGAGAAGATTGGATATGGTAGATTTTTGTTTCTGATTTTCTTTTCATTATGCTTCTTGTGCCCCAAAATGGTGTCTTTCCTCTTTTATTGGTGCCAAAGTGATTCTCCATTCATTTTCATCGTGCTATAATTATACATGTAATAAATACATCAAAAAGTTTAAGAAACCAATAATTGATTATTTCACTTTTTGATACCTCCCCTTTCTTCAATATAAAATGTTTTCTTAAATAATGAAGTAGAAGGACAATATTGGAAAAGCAATATGACAGTATGAGGCGTCAATGCATTTATTATTTATCCTTAGTGCCTTCTTCAGAAAAGAAACTCATCTTGTGATAGCATTTAATTGAAAAAAGAGCATTCAACAAAATGGTTGTGTTAGGCAATATGGAAGGGTGTAGCTCTAGAGCTTTAGTAGATAGGTGTATCGGTACACCTTTGGGTTTGTTATATGATTAATTAAGAGCATGATTGATTTGAATTTCATTGCTTTTAACTCTTAGAATTTTGATTTTGAATATTCCATCTGGGATATGATCAATTTAAATCTAAACTATGAGTAATCTCATTACTGTGATAATTTAGTTGAAAATTGCTTGTTTTGTTTGCTAGACATGGTTGCTTGATCTAATGCCCATATTTTTTTCTCAATTTAGTTTCTGTATGCATGTCACCACATAAGTTTGGATTACGTTAATTTTAGGTGTATTATCACATATGAAACAAGGAATGCTACCAAGTTCTAGCTCAGAGGGCACCTCTTTATGTCATAAGAATAGGGGCACCTCCTTTCATGTTTCGTAGTTGAGATTTCTTTTAAGAGCATTCGCATTTTGGTTTTGTTCTCCTTTATAGATGGTAATGAACAAAACTCAACAAGGCCTTACAACTTATGGCCATTGTGTTGTTTAGTGATAACTCGGTTTGGCTTACTCCCATGTGGTGGCACACATTTAATTTTTATATTTTGCGAGTGTAATTGTTGGTATTTGACTGCACATGATTGAAAACATGTCCAACATGCTCTTTATCTTTTTTCTAATTGGTGCAAACATCTGACAACTTTGTTGATTCTTTTCTTATTGACCTTTTCTTGTCTTATCTATCATACAGTCATATGCTGTTAAAGTTTTCATTTTTATCACATTGCTCTGAGAGTAAAGAGACAATTAATGGGGGTATTACAATATTGATGATAACAGATGTTAGGTCTTGGTCATTCTGAACCTGAGATAGCTTGTCTCCATCTATGCGCATTTATGCATTTTCCATTTTGATTGTGACCTTTTCTCCTTTTTTCTATGTCATTGTAACTTCTTGTTATATGTTCTGTTGTCGTTTCTGATGCAGCTGATACTGAAAATGAGAGTGCGGCCTCGGAATCAAAGGTTGTTAAAGAGACAATTAATTTTAAGGAAGTTAAGCGAGTAGATCATATCCTTTCATCATTGCAACGCAAGGTAACTTTCTATATCTCTAGAAATTTTCTCTTACTCCATTGAAGATTTTCTTTTTCTTTTTCTTTTCTTTTAAGGAAAAAATGCACTTTAGGGTACATGTAATTTGGGGTTGTGACAAATAGCTCCATGGGGTTTAAAAAGCTACTTATCACTCCTTAGGATAAGCCAAAAAAACAAATCAATCCCTACCGTCAGAAAACATATCATCGCCTATAATATAATGACATGCGTCTGATTTGTTTGGTCATTGCCAAAAAATACAATGCTAGACTAGACAGGTCACCCATATTAAGCCACTTTAGCTCACTCTCTCCGCGTCACTCCTCACCTCATATGTAGGTAGAATTAAATCTAAGAAAAAACCAAACAGTAAAGTTCATTGTCGATTCCAAGTCTCATACCCCACCCATAGTCACTTTTTAAACCCGTGGGAGCTATTTGTCACAACCTCAAACCACAGGGACCTAAAGTGCATTTTTCCCCTGTTTTTTTGACTCTCTTTATGGGCCATTGTGATAGAAGAGAATTCATTAGATAGCTTGGGTACTTGTGGCATCTTTGCTTGAAATCAATTCAAGTGAATAATCTTTGCACTAGTTTTTCTTCCAATTTGAGTTACTGGCAAATGTAACCCCTCAAGGCATTTATGTATTTCTAATATCTTTTTCCGGTAATATCATTGTTCTTTTTATGTCTTTTCCATTGGCTAATTTGTTGTCTTCGGAAGCAGAAAGTTGATGCAAGAACATGATTATCAGTTTCTTATTCTTGCATAGATGAATGTTTTACTGTCTTGGCCAAAGTAAATGTTTTTACCCTTTTTTAACGGATTGTAAATTTGAATTCTCGTCAAACACTTGATACTAAGATTTTTCATCCTACTACTCTCTGTTTGGCAGTTACCACCAGCTCCCCCTCCCCCGCCATTTCCAGAAGGCTATGTTCCCCCTTCTACTGCAGATGCAGAGAAAGGACCCGAAGGCCAGCAATCAGGAGAACCACAACCCCCTCTAGTTGATCCTGTTATTGATCAAGGTCCGGCTAAAAGAATGAAAATTTGAAGAACATTTGGCTGCCCAATTTATTACATCATCCAATAGCATGTTGAAGTGGAGGCTGGGCATGACAAATTTTTCATGCTGCCAAGTCCTGACTTGAATGTCTAACTAACTACATTTTGTCTGTTTTCTGTCTCTTAGACCTTAATATTTAAAGCTCTCAGTCGACGATCCTTTGTAAAATGTGCAAATCATTCTAGCCAGGTATCTTGCAGTCCAATGTAGTCGTCTAAGATGAACATGTATTTTATAAATGAACATGTTAATTTTCCTTTATGGTGGCATTTCTCCATTTGATGACCTAGTGTAATACATTTAAACAGCTAATCAAATAGAAGCAACGGGGATAGACAACATGCGAACTGTTAGTTCGGTGCAACTCCAAGCATGGCCCTGGGTAATGTTACTCCAATGTTTTAATTTTTGCAATGTCTCTCTCAATTTATCATTAGGGTTGTAACGTTCCCTTCCGTGATTCAAAATGACAAAAATATCATCTATAAGATAAAAAATTACTTACTTTTTTTTATTTATTATTATTATTATTTATCTTAAAGAACTTTCAAACTTTCCTTTAGAGTTTGATCATTGACTCCAGTTGTCATTCATTCGCGTTTCTCCCTAGTTTGATGGGAGTAATTATGTGTATTGGAAGGTTAGCACGCATGTGAAGAGATTCGCTAATCCAGCTAGTGAGGTTAACCCTCTACTTCTTGTAGAGACTTGTGATGATTAAACACAAGCTGATTCTAATGAGAAGATTAATCTCTAAGAGGCTTAGAATCAGCCCTCCAAGGAGTGCATGTGCCAAATTAACAAAAAATAAATAAATAAATAATGACTTCTTAAGAAGTTGAATGATTTAAAGATTTTCCGTTTGGTTTGCTGAATAGGTATTTAAGTAGGAAAATGAATATGTATTACTAGGAATAGAAGATGTCAAAATGGAATAATTATTCAAATTCTTTTGTTTGGTAGCAACACGTATTTCATAATTGGAATTGAACCAAAATTACTAAAAAGCCCATAGAATTTTATTTTATTTTATTTTATTTTTTTAAGTTAGAGAGAAAACTTTTTTTTTTTAAAAAAAAATGGTTTTTTTGGAAAACTTTGTCTAGATAGAAAATTTTTTTAAAAAAATGGTTTTTTTGGAAAACTTTGTCTAGATAGAAAATTTAAAAAAAAAAATGGTTTTTTTGGAAAACTTTGTCCATTCCATCAAGAATAGTTATTTCTCTCATTTTTTAGAAGAAAGACTATTCTTGCATGTAAAGGATTAGTGATTCCCATGGGAATAACTATTCCTATAAATAAAAACTTACCAAACAAAAGAATGGTTATTTTATAGGAATAGTCATTTTATTCCAAGAGTCTATTCCGCAAACCAAACGGGCCCTAAGAAGAAATCTATGTGTGCTACTAAATTGCATTAAATAAATTCTGTTCTTGATTCCTTGAGAAATAAGCATCTCATTTTCGAAATGGACAAGAGCATAGAAAGGCGATTCTCTTCATTTTCTCTGAGTTTTTAGAAGGGTCTCTAGGGGCTTGCTGTTGATGGCCTAGTTTGCTGGTCTACTGCTTTTGCTTGCTTTCCAGATAGTTGTTCGCTGTTCGGCTCTAAATTGGCTTGATGTTATAATTAGTTGTGTGGATTGTTTTGTTATCGTTAGATCACATTAATATCCCAGAGGATAGTAATTGTATAAACAGATGCTCCTCTAGGCTCTACCTCTATCTTTCCTTCGAGTGGCTTCTGCCTATTGTAGGCTGTTGGCTTTCGGTATTTTTAGCAAGTTTGCCGACATTAGATAATCATGTCAAAGTAATTTAGGAAAAGACAAAGAGTATTTTGTAAAAGCAAAAGAGGTTGTTGTCCAAGTGCCAGCCGTGAAGTCATGAAGATATTTTGGGGTGGCTACTGGCTTCTGCCTACTATGCTATCATCCAACCACATAAGCTTTCCTTCATCGTCATGGAAGCACCATGAATATTGTAAACTATGCAACTATGCAATGACTTGTTACGAGAAAATTAAAGAAATGGACAATATACAGCTATTATGAAAATGACACTACATCTATATCTAGCAATACCAACTTTCCTACTTCCAGACATCTACACACAACGCAAGGACATGAGTGAGAGGACACAGTGCTAGCAAATCGCCTTGTGAGTGTTTGAATCTTAAATTGCGAAAATATGAAGAAAAAGAATATAAGTAGAATTAAGCTCATTAGTTTAGGTTTTTGGGCTACTGTGATGATTAAATATGTATATAATGTACTCGTCGTAAAAACTCTCAAATTGTTTAATTATCTCCTCAATAAGTGATATCAGAGTCATGGTTTAATTAGTCTCGTGGTCATGGGACGAGTATCTGAACTGTCTAGTTTGAGAGTTGCGCTATGTGGCCATCGGGTCAATTCTTGATATGAGACACTCTTAAAAATATAAAAAGACTCATAAGTGAGTAAAAGATTATTGTGAGTTTTAAGTCTCCTATTGAAAAAGTATAAAGAAAAAAAAAATACTTAATATTTATAAGTGGATCCAAACCCATTAACTTAAGTTTTTTTTTTTTTTTTTTGAACAAAAAACTTCATTTTATTCAAAAAATATCCAGAAAAATCTAAAGCCAAAACTATAAACAACAAGAGCAATTTGCTCTAAGACAACAATATCATGAATACAATGGGGGATTTCCTCCATCCAAATTTTAGATACACCCGCATTCCCCGCTATCTTCGCCAATCCATGAAGCCGCCTCGTTCAAATAGGGTACACATATGTATATTAACTTAAGCTCTTAAGCTAAAATAGGGTGTATATATATATATATATATATATATTCTTGTAAGTATGACTTAACTTTGAGTCCATAAAATATAAAGACTATAATGCAATGCGACATCCATTTCCATAAAATTCAGTTTGTCATGTAAGTTTATAAATAATTATAATTATCTCAAACATTATTCAAATTCTTTCCTTCTTTTGCCCCTTTTTTTTTTTTTTTTTTTTGGGAAAATTACAGTTTACCCCCTAAAGTTGACAGGGTTTTTCAATTCGAACATCAAAGTTTCAATTTTTGCAATCCACCTCCCCAAAGTTTCAAATTTTTGCAATTTGATCAATTGTATCCAAAACTTCCTATATTGCCCCTAATTTTTATTTTTTTATTTTTTATAAAAAAAATTCGGGGTGGCTTCTTTGGCCATCTGGCTATTTTTGCAGACCCAAATTTATTTATTTTTTCATAAAAAAAAAAAAAAAAAAAAAAAAAATTAGAGGCAATGTGGGAATTTTGGGATAATATTGGTCAAATTGAAAAAATTGAAACTTTGTGGGGGTGGATTGCAAAAATTGAAACTTTTGGTGTTTGAATTGAAAAACCCTGTCAACTTTAGGAGGGTAAACTGTAATTTTTCCTTTTTTTTTTTTTAAGCCATAATGATATGTGTTGAAATTTATATCTCTCTTTCCTATTTTATATAAATCAACTTTATGGACATACACTCCAGAGGCACTTCAAAACGTCCAAAGTTGGTTCCATCAACTTCATTACAAAACAAATTAATTAAGGCCCCCCACTAGTAATCAGAGGAATTAGGATATTTAATCAAATACCATTGGTGAGTTTGGCTAGTGAACAATCGACATCCCCTTTTCTTTTTCCGACAACAATAGCCATCCGATCTTGAGCATGGAAAAGTATCTATCTACTTTATATATCTATAAAATGTAAGTGGAAAAGATCAACTTTAACTATTCTATTTAAGCGTGATTATAATAGCACAAGAATGACCTAGAAGATGAAAATTACAGGCGCTCTCTCTGATCCTAGTAAGCCAAAAGACTGAAAATTCTCATTTTTGGAGTAAAACTTTTCCAACTATTTTGAGAATTTTCTTAAAACTACTGACCCACCACAACTAACGTCTTGATTACTTAATAATATGCCACAACAGATGTAATCAAATGGATAGAATTACTATACATGTAGATAAAAAGTCATATTATAAAGCCAAGGAACTTGCTTCTTTAGTGGATATAATTTTCCTGTTTAATATTAATACGTTGGACCTCCTCTTAATCCAGCAAAAGTTGGCTTTTCATTTTGTACAAAAATTTTCTTCGACTTATTTTATTAAGTGTCAAGTGTCATTTTTTATACATTTTATTTAATATTTTTAATAATTATTTATTGTCATTTTACTGATCTAAAAACTTAAACATTAATTTTTTTAAAAACATAAAAATATTGAATAACACTTCTAACTTATTAAAACTTAAAAGAGTTTTAAAAAAAACTTCTTTCACCCGTTGGATCTACGGAAGATGGATCCTATGCTTAGGTTGTGACGTGTACACAAATTATTGGCAGAAAATGTGGAAGTCAATTGTACTACAAAGTACGTTGGACTCCTTCTCTTTCTGGCCAATACGAGAGATCGCCAAACAGCCCGACCAATATGCTACTACCAGCCTACCTTATGACCTCATGCTCTACAAAACACTTGTAAAAATTTCCACACGTGTCCCGCTTCTAGCGCATGTGCTGTGCCGCAGTAAGAAACGTGGCACGCTCGTAGCCGTTTGCAGACTGCCAGATCAGAGAGTCCTTGACCGACAACATTGCGTGGCAGTAGTAGAGACAGTGGTAATAGCAAACTACCTAATAAAACAACACGCATGTACCAAAATCGACTAGATGCCACGTCAGGTGAACCCCACGCAAACCAGAACCGATTGTGACGTCCAACTCGTGCTGACTCAGTGATGACGAAGAGATTGGCCACGTGGGCCCCACAAAATTTGATAATTATCGGTGAAACACAAAGATTAGCCAACCAATGACACTAAACATGGAAAAATATGTGTCTCTCACACTCACGCACGCACGCACACGCGCTAGCTGTCTCTCTGTTTCCAACTTTGTCTCTTTATCGTTCTTTTTTTTTTTTTAACTTTGTTATAAAATAATAGTTATCATATATTATCTGATAAATGTGGGAAGAATAAAATAAAAAAGAAAGGAAATTAAATCAAAGTTATAGATTTTCAGTGAAGGACTCAGGACATCCAAATTCTCAGGGAAGGACTCTCCGGCCAATTATAAATACCAACCATTTTCCAAGCCCACAATGCCACCACACCTCAAACACTACTTCATCACATCTCTTAAATTTCCTGCTTTTTTACTTTGTTTTCTTGAGATTCTGTGGTTTCCTTTTCAATCAGGATGACTATCCTCGTTGAGCAGCCTGAGTTTGGTACATTTTTTACACTCTTATTTTTTTTCCTAATTTTTTTCTGATCTCTTCTTATTTTATTTATTTTTTCTTTTAAAGGTTTAATTTCCAAATTAATCGGCATTATTCTAAAAATTGATTTTTCTTTTTTTTTGGGTTCATTAATCTTTGATACACACCATGGTACGATTTTTTTTTTTTTTTTTTTTTTTAATATTTGTAGTGATTATAAAATGTCCCTTTAATTTTCATATAATTTTTCTGTTTTACATTTTTTTTTTTTTTTTGGGGTTAAATCACAGGCGTTGAAGCAGAGGAAAACAAGGTCCCTGTTGATGAGAAGGAATTGGTGTTGGATGGTGGATTTGTTGTGCCACAGATCAACTCATTCGGCCAAACCTTTAGGTCTGCTCCTTTTGCGTAATTTTATTATTTAATTAAAACCCAACAAACCCCCAAATAAAAAAAAAAATTGCAATATTCGAGCCTCTAGATCTGGAAAACCCAACCAAAATAGCCTAAGAGATGTAATTTTAAGCACTGAATATGAATATATGTGGTGGATCAGCTTTGATCTGCAAATTTGGGGTTGCATCAGAATATCCAACGGTCCCCAAAATTTTTAGAGTTGGTAGATTTTTTATTTCCTGCCTTTTACAAACCAAAGGAAAAGATTTCTCGTGATCTGTTCATGAGATTGGAGTTTCATAAAAAGGTTGATATTTTCTTGTCAGATTGGGGAGAAGATGTTGATATTTGCTAAAACTAAAGTGTTATGATAGTAAACGGCACAAATGATTGGCCCGTACGTGAGATCAAAAAATTTTTCCCCAGGGATCACCAAATATTAATTAGTTTTATTATATCATTACTGTTGTTGATATTTATCAAGGCAAGATCAAAATACTCTATTGGATCTGTCATTCCTATATCTAGTTCGGCCCATGAGACTTCTTGATGGAGCATATATAAGCGGCCAAGTTTCAAGTTTCAACCCTTGTTATTGCAAACACGATCAACATAAATTAGTACTTTAGGATTGAGAGGTTTGATTTGTTTAATTAAATTCGTGTTTGGACAAGACCCAAATCTAACATGCAATATTTATGATTGACAAATATTTATAAAACTCACAAACTCGACACGAAATTAACAATTAAAAGACGATTATATACCTATGTATCAATACAATCAGAACACGAATACTTCTAACACAACTTGTCATAAGTCATTGTTACCATAAAAATGGGCCCAATAGCCCACCTAACATTAGATATTAAATTTTTTTTTTTAATTTTTGTTGATAAACTTGTACGAAAAATTAAAAACATGGATTACGATGTTGAGAGTGACAGACAACAAGGCATGGAAAACTTCTACTGGATCAATCACATCAACCAGACTTATGGCTTTGTAAGGAAATGGAATATTCATCTTATCTATTCATCCAATACCAAAAAAAAAAAAAAAACTATAATTTACAATTTTAACTAAATAGATAAATATATTTTCTGTTAATAATAAAATGCAGGTGAAGAAGATGAGGGAAGAGTATGGAAAGTTGGAGAGGATGGAGATGAGCATATGGGAATGTTGTGAACTTCTGAATGAAGTTGTTGACGAGTCCGATCCGGACTTGGACGAGCCCCAAATCGAGCATTTGTTACAAACTGCTGAAGCCATTAGAAAGGACTATCCCAATGAAGATTGGCTGCACCTCAGTGGCCTTATTCATGGTACTTTCTTTTTTTTTTTCTTTTTTTTTTCTTTTTTTTTTAATTTTAAAAAATCCAAATAAACTTTCATGCATTTTCATATTACTGTCCAAAGTTTAAAAAATCTCAATTAAGAGTTTCGAACTTTCAATTTCTTTTAATTATTTCCTTTAATTAGAATTTTCCGTTAATTTTTTTCAAAATGCCCAAAATACCCTCGTAATTAAAAATATTGCAAAATTCAATGCCTAATCTTTACAATTTTTTATTTTATTTATATATAAAAAAAAAAAAAAAAAAATTGGTATTTTAACAATTTTGACAAAATTTAACAGAAAATTTTTAATGAAATGGGATAATTGAAAGAAATTTAAAAGTTTGATACATTTAATCGAAAGTTTTGAACTTTGAGAAATACCTTTAAAATGCGTGGAAGTTCATGGGGAGTTTTGTAAAGTTTTTTCCTTTTATTTTTTTAAGTAATTAATAAGAAGTTTATTAATGCTATTTAATAAACTGTTTCACATTATCTTAGTTGTTTGATAATCGTATACGAGTAGAGTAAATAGCATTATTCTTTAAAAAATTATAGGTTCTAGGAGAAGCTCTTAGCTAATTTTGTCACAATATTTTGCTTTAAATCTTGGAAAGGTGCTTCTTCTTCCTAGCTTTGGTGGACTTCCACAATGGGCTGTTGTAGGTGAATATATATTTCGTTTCACTATATAGCAACTTAATATAAAGAAAATAAATATTATATTACTTCCCCCGATTTCATTTCATTGAATCATAAACCCATATATAATTAATACAGGTGACACGTACCCAGTTGGGTGTGCTTTTGACGAATCAATTGTCCATCACAAGGTAATTAATTTGTTCCACAAATTTCACACTCTAGCTAGGAGAGACAAGCATGATTAATTAATACAAGGCATTTACTTAATTTCTAATTTTAATTTTTTTTTTCTAATAATTTTTGGTCAATGAAAATAATCGACGCTAATATTGAACTCGATCTTGACCACATACAGTATTTCAAGGAAAATCCCGATGCTAACGATCCTGCTTACAATACTAAATATGGAGTTTACTCCGACAGATGCGGACTTCGCAATGTAATGATGTCGTGGGGACATGACGACTACATGTATTTGGTACATATTTCTAAGCCAAAACATACAATTTAAATTCCACGACATTAATATACATTAAATTAATGTTTTAGTCCTTAATTAATTGCAGTTACATAATCTACAACTTAATTAGCTAGGCATGTTTTTCAGGTGGCAAAGGAGAATAAAACCACTCTACCTTCAGCGGGTCTTTTCATCATCAGATACCACTCATTCTATGGTAATTAGACACGAAAATATATAATTAATTTCTATAAGTTAATTAATTATCTAATGGAGATATTTGGTATTAATTGCAGCATTACATAAATCAGGGGCATACAAGCACTTAATGAATGAGGAGGATGTTGAGAATCTGAAATGGCTTGAAATTTTCAAGTAAGATAATTAACATGCATGCTTCTCTCTTGATTATGGATGTTTTATTATTATTATTATTTAATTTTTATTTTTATTTTAATTTTTTTATTTTTATGTAGCAAGTATGATCTTTACAGCAAGAGCAAAGTTCTAATTGATGTGGAAAAGGTTAAGCCATACTATATTTCCCTCATTGAAAAGGTGATGATTCTTCCCTTTTATCTGCTACATTATTTGGTTAATTATTTGTTGTTAACATGAACTATGTTGTTGTACGTTGTTGCAGTACTTCCCTGCCAAGCTAAAATGGTGAAACTGAGGGGATTTGAAGCTTGACGAGTCAAGATATGCATCAGATTGCTTACCTATCTGTTATATTATATATATATATAGCTAGTTGTTGAGAGTATATCAGGTTATTTTTCGAGTGGTAGTTGAATCTTTCCTTTTTTTTTCTTTTTTTTTTGGTTTAATGCTAGTGATCATGTATGAAATAATGCTGTAGCTGTATTTTGTTTGCAATTTTAATTCTATTTCTTTTCAATAAGCGTGAAATATTTAACTTGAATTGACTGAAACAAAGTTCAAACTAAGGACTTCTAGCTTGAATACTATATTAAATAACTACTTATTCTAAAAGCTTAAGAGAAAGAGATAAATTTAAGAGAAAAGTCCACGTACATCTCTCAAACTACTGGAACAAGATCCTCTCTAGTTCAAATATAATATCCAATTAGTTATAGTGGAGGGGTATTTTTGTCTTTTTATTTTTTGAGATAACAAAAATAGCTCTCCACTATAACTAACTAGATATTATCCAGATTTGAACTTAAGAGAATCCTAATTCCAAACTACCACCCAATTGACAATGTTCTCCTCCAAACTTTCAATTATGACATTTTCTCTCATAAATACCAAACAATTGACAATGTCCCCCAAGGCCAGCAAAAAGACAAAAGTGACCCTAATTTTTTTATTTTTTTTCAATAAGACAAAAATATTTCAATAAATTAAATTAAATAAAAAAGAAAAAAAAAACAGAAAAAAAAATTTTTTCTTCTTAAAGAAAGAAAAAAACGATATATATTTTTTTTTTTTAAAAAAAAAAAAAAAAAAATCCACACCCTTAATTAAAAATTTGGGGGGAACATTGTCAGTTAAATGATAATTTGATGGGGCATATAGAGTTTCCCCTAAATTTAATCATTTAGTTTATATTCTAACATTAAGTAATCAAACGTTTCATTTTTTCATCCATAGTTTAACTATGGATGAAAATATAAAACGATGATATGAAAAATGTATTTCCATAATATGGGATATTGATGTTGAGAAACGCTTAACAAATAAATATCACACAATATGATATTTAAATCTAAGCAAACAATCACCAAAAACAAGTATAATCAAACACAATGATTTTTTGTAATGAAGAGGAAACCTTTTAGAAAACAATCTAAAAGTAAAACCTCTCCGTGGCAGCTAAACCTAAGAAATCACTATCAAAAGATTATTCAAATATTACATACACTAGGAACACTTACAAACCGATGTAAGCCTTGATTCTATAAGATCGACAAGCCTCAAACTCGTCTCCTCATTCACAATCTTCTTTAACGTGATTCTCCTTTATCGGATTCTTCCGATTGACTTCAATTAAGGACAATGAAACTAACACAAAATTCTCTATGATGAATAATCAGGCTCACTACAATTGAACACTTAAATACAGCCTCTCACGAATTCTAGGGTTCTAAAATTCGTACATCTCTCTTCTATAAAGTTGAATTTAAATCACATATAACACCCTAGACCTAGGCCCACTTAAAAACACGTTTTGGGCATAAAACTTACGAGCTATTCAGTCAGGGGAGCTTGCTATCTGAACAGGAGCCTTGTGAGCAAGCAAAAATAGGCTTGTTGGAATTGGTGTCCAGACAGTCTACTAGGTTGTCCGAACACCCACTGCATAGGAGGAAAAATCATATGCTAAAAATGCTGTCCGGACTTAATCAACAGCTACAATCGAGATTAGTTTGTGGTCCGATTGAGCTGAAACTTTGTAGAGATATTCATGACACGTGAATCCTGATTGTGTACGGTGCAGATTGGATTCTGAGCGATCTATATCAATGTTTGAGCCCATAGACAATAACTTCTGCATTTTAGAACCGAATTAAGTCAACAAAAATCCTAACAGATGTGGACACTACTTGCCTTCTCGCATGTAAACTTTGTGTCTGCCAAAATCTTTCTCAGTAAGGATTTGAGGAAAATTGACAAAGAAAAAAAGTAAAAAAAAATAAACAAAAAAATGTCTCATTATTCATTTTTGTTCTTAATAACAGAGGATGATATATGCAGCAAATTAAAACTGCCCCAGAATATCTTTTAAATATTTATTGAGGTCATGTTTGGCTCAAATACTGCGAAATTTGATTTTTTTTTTTTTTTTTTTTTTCCTTTAATAGCTCCATATTTTAGATAGCTAATTATTTATGTGAAGCTTATGGAATCGAATTTAGTCAAAAAAAATTTTTAACGTTTTTCTAGATGCAGACCAATGGGATTCAAAGTACAACTCTAGACGTAAGAAGTAATCTCAGTTCAGATTCAAATAATTCAAAAAGGGTTAATGAATTCAGAATTGTGCTCAAGACACCCATAAATTTTCCTATATTGTGAGCTGCAAAAGTCAAGCATAGGCTCGGATAATCAAAAGATGAGAAGCAATATTAGATCATTGACCTGCTTTGTCAAATTGCTTTTAAGCTAAATTATAAAGGGGAAAATCCTAGTCATCTTGAAGTATATCCTCAATTCTTTCGCGTTTTTGCCTAACTTAAAGAATTTAATGTGGCAAGTTACACCATTCGTCATCTTTTTTCGTTCTTTTGGTTTGAGTGCGTTGCACTTCACCTTTTAAGACGTGAACTTGCTATAATTAGACTTTTGAGGAGTTAAATGTCACTTTTTAAATATTTGATGCCAAAAGCCGGGAGGTAATTAAAGTCTATTTTTTCGGGTTATAAATCATAACTTCAGCAAAGTCAGAAGTCAATATCTAGGAATTAATCGGCCTTCGTATTCAAACAAAGCAGCAGATGGGTAACCAAGTGCCGTGTGATTCAAGGCACAGATCGAGTAGCTAGATATATAAACATACCCAACCATGCTAATTAACAAAGGGAGTAATTCATCTCAGCAGATCTATTACATTAAGCAATGGCTCATGCAGGTAACTCTTTGAGGTCTACTTTGGTGACGCTCTTCATATTTGCAATCATCTTATCTCCAATGGCAACGTCTGATGCAGCTCGATTGACTCAAAGAGGTAAAAGAAAAAACCCATTACCATTAATTCAGCAGCTTTTATATGGCAAGATTTTAAGTTTTATTTTCAATTTGTGTTGCAGCTTCAGGACCCATTTGCCCTGCTTGTGTATGTTGCACACCTCCCCCACTGGGCTCTTGTTGCAAGTGTTGCGCTACTCCTTCGCCTATCGCCAAGGCTGAGAATGGGTCTCCATGAGCCTAGCTACTCAAACTTTCTGATTCTACCTTTATTGTATGAATAAAAGGAATCTCTACACTTCCCTTTAGACCAAATCCACCTGTTTAAATATATAATGTACGTCATTTTTCTTCTTCACATATATTAACAAAGATGACTTAATTAAATATATAATTAATGTACTTTCTTTCTTTTTCTGCCTTTATCCTTTTGCCACCCTGTCTAAAGATCAGTCATGATTCTATTAAACGGAAAAATATATAGGGTGGCTAAATTAACCCTTTATAGGTAAAAAGAGGCACTTCTCACGCTAATTACAAATTTGTTAACAACAGCCCGATTTTGATGTTTATAACTGATTTGTCAAATTTCTAATGAGCTCATCAGAATAGATCTAATAATAAATTTGAAAAAAAAAAAAGAAAAGAAAGAAAAGTGAGATAGAAGAATAACATGTCTCATATGCATTAGCACTCCAATTTTCGTAGCTATAGCCTATATTCATTCCAATAAAAAATTTCGACTAGACACGTCCTCTCCGAATTACCCTTCTTGAGTCACTTACCTTTATCAATTTAGACTTTTAGAGTATATTTAGAATTGTGTTTGATAAATAGAACTTTTAAATCAAAAAACATTTTTTTGACAAAAGTTTCATTTTTATCTTTAATAGGTCATTTGATTATGTGCATCTCCCACTGATGCTGTTTTTGTCTTTAATGTACATAGGTGAATAATTTGGTTTGTTTGAATTGCTTGTTGCAAGACACTATACTAAATCTTTCATTTGAAACCCTTTGTCATTTTCGTGAGAAAAAGGGGAAGATATTTTGGGAGTGCTTGTACACATGGAGAGCAGTAGTGATATTGGTTTTGGTAATATTTGTCTAATCTAGGTTGATATTTTGTGATCAAATAGATTTTGAGATTTCTTAATGATTAATATTATGTTCAAATTTGTGATATTAATGTTACATTTTTTTTTTCCTATTCCACATTTATATGTTTTGTGAATTTTTTAGGAAACAAGATCTCTATCAAGGAA
This sequence comes from Corylus avellana, assembly GCF_901000735.1. Classification (NCBI taxonomy): domain Eukaryota; kingdom Viridiplantae; phylum Streptophyta; class Magnoliopsida; order Fagales; family Betulaceae; genus Corylus; species Corylus avellana. The sequence continues at coordinate 8,486,818 of NC_081547.1, read as the reverse complement.
TAATAGAGGAATTCTAGTTTACTGTGCATTTGGGATTGCGATTTCGCAAGAATAATTTCAATTTTAAAATATATTGCAAAACTTAAGGCGTTGGACAGTGCGATTTAAAAAGCACTTAATTTAAAATAGGAAAAAAATCTGTGATTTCTATAAGTAGATTAAGGGTGCTTATTTGAAAAGACTCAAATTTAAACCAAAATCACGATTTCGCATAACAAATATTTGTTAAAAAAAATTACTTTTTAACATGATTTACCAAATACCTTTGCGATTTTAAAAAGTAGCAATTTCAAAAACACAATTTTTTTAAAATGCAATTTTAAAATCACACTTATTGAAACTGCAATCTCAAACGGAGCCTTAGTGGTTTAATAGAATTTCTGTTGTAATTCATTGTATCTTTATTTATTCTAGTTTGGTGGTTTAATATAATTGCCAAATAGTGAGTTTGGTTAGATTTTTGAATTGGCTAATTCAATAGCAAAATAATTTTTGATGTAAGATCGAAGGTTGGGTTTGAAGAAAAATCAA